>NC_081336.1:46766-98120 GCF_022539665.2 Daphnia carinata | reverse complement strand
TTTTTATCTCCTCAATGAGATGTTTTCAATTTCTTCACTTGGCCTTTTGATTCGAAACACTTTGAAAAGCGAAAACGATTCTGAACCCGATAGGATTTTTTTTTTTTTTTTTACCGTGGCGTGAGCAACAACCAAAAAAAAAACAAAATGTGGGGAAACATTGAAAACGAATGGCAGCTAAATAATGAATTAAATTTCAATTTTTTTTTTTTTAATGGAGGGGATGAAACTGACGACATAATCGAAATCCACCTGCTCTTTTAAAAATTTTAAATCTATTGAATAGTAGACGGATGTTTTTCGTAGTGCCAATCGACTCTGCCGAAATTTCCCCCCAAAATTTTTTGTTTTCCTTTTTTTTTTTTTTTTTTTTGAATTTTCTTCGGCGGCAAACTCCACTAAAAAAAGGAAGAAGACGATATGGAAAAAAAACGAAGCAAAAATGGGAAAAAAAAAAAACGGTTTTTTTTTTTCAGGTGTGTCACAAAGGTCAAAAACTAGCAGCTAGTAAAAACTAGCTAGAGTTGAGTAAAAGCAGTAATAGTAGCTAACTACGAGGTTTCATTTTCATTTTTTTTTTTTTTATTTCTCCCATTTCTTTTTTCTTCTTCTTTCGATTCGTTTACGCGCAGTCCGTTCATTTTGTTTCTCGTGCGTTTTCCACCCTGGGAATGGACACAAAGAAAAAAAAGGGACAGACGGAAATGTTGCAAATTCGATTTGATCGATTTTTCTTCGAACGAAATCCTAAAAGGAAAAAAAAAAAAAAAAAATGGATAACCCGTAGATGTAAAAGCAGAGAAACGTTTTCATTTCAAAATTTTGCGGATAAATGAGAGAGACATCAAAAATAAAACAAAAACGAATAGGATGTTGTTGGTAGTCTCGACGTAGAGCAGAAAACAGAGAATTTTTAACGAAACCCATTTTTATATTTTCGTGTTTTCTTTTTGTTTGTTTTTTTTTTACCCCATCCTCGTGTGTTGTCGTTTCCTCCCGAAAAAAAAAAACAAAAATTTTTTCACGCATTTCATTTTTTGCAGCCTGAACAAACCAAAAAAAAAAAAACAGAAAAAAAAAATCGAAAAAAAAAAACAAAAAAAAAAAAAAAAGAAACATGAAAATGTTGAAAAGATTTCAAATGACTTGACGCCATACGACAAGAGGAAGTGATTTAAAAGAAAATCATCTCGCAAAAAAGAAATGACTTTAATTTTAATTAGAACGAGTTCGTTCAGTTAGGCAAAATGAACTCTTCTCTTCAATAAACTATGCAAAACAAAGGAAAACCCCATTTTACAAAAATCGAACGTTTTTTTTTTTCTTTTGAAGGTAGTAACTTAAAAGAGAAAACACTGTTTAAAATAGATTTTAGAACGAAAAATTGAGATCTTCTTCGTGTGTGAAATCAGAGAAAACGTTTGAGGCGCCGATATCAAAAAAGCTCCTTTTTTTCTCTCCTCCTGATTGTTGTCGGTAGTTTAAAAAAAAAAAGGAAATAGAACCCCTCCCTCGAAATTTGAAAGTTGAGCGTCTTTTTTTTTTTTTTTTAAAAAAAACACCGCCTTTTTTTTTTTTTTTTTTTTTTTATTCGTCAAGAAAGAAAAACCAAAATTGGACAACGTCGTTTTTTGTTTTTAAATTTCAAATTTTCTCGCGCCGCCAAAAAGAAAAAAAACAAATTATTTTCAAATATTTTGATTTTTTAATTGTTTTTCGCTCTTCGATCTCGTCACCAGAAGAACACGTGTGCGTTTATGTCATCTTCAATTATTCAATTCTTTTTAAAAACAAAAGAGAAAAACAATGACAAGAACATGAAAGAAAAATTGTTATATTTCTGATCCTATTCCTCTTCTCTCTTGATCCTTCGTTAGGTGAAACCTTTGCGTTTAGTGTGGCCGCATCAAGTCAAATGAAAAATTTAAAAAAAAAAAAATACAAATAAAAGAGCAATCCCGATGATGACGAAAAATGAGCATAACACGAAAGAATGAAAAACAAATCATTCAATTGAAACAGAAAGACCCCCCCCTTCTTATTCTAATGACATTTTCAATTTGCCAAATTGTGTTTTCCTTTTTCCTTTGAAAATTTTGTTTTTGACTTTTTTTTTTTTTTTTTTCCATCATCAAGTTGGGAGAGTGTTTTCTGTGTCGTGTTTCAATAACAAAAAATGTTTGAACGTAAAAAAAAAAAATTGTAGTTGGAAATTTGCGGCCGGTAGCTATTCCTCCTCCACATGTTTTTCCCTTTTTTTTTTTTTTTTTAAATTTGTTCTTCTTTTACGTGGCAATAATTCATTCGATTTAATGACCATTTCAAAACAAAACAAAAATCTTTTTTTTTCCTCCTGAAAATTGTTGATCAATTGCGCGTTTTGTTTTGCCACCTCAGAAACCATTTTTTTTTTTAAATTAAATTAATTTTAAATGCGTCAAAAGCTCCTCTCCCATGGCCGATCTTTCAAAAGCGGCCCGATTGGGAAGGGCAAGGCTCATTTGCATTCTTGCCCCCGCCGAATATAATACGACCACCACCGCCACCGACTCGACTGACATAACAACAAACACAACAATCTCCTGAAATCGAATCGCGAATTGTTTTTTTGAATTCAATCCCTTTGGATCCTATTCCTCCCTTTTGTAAAACCTCAGGATTGTTCCCACTCCCCTTCTGAAAAACAAATTTGTTTTTTTTTTTTCGTTTGACAAAATGTTTGTTGTGTGTGCGCCCCCCGTGTGTGTTTGCTATTTTCTTCGTTCGTGCGCGCGTGCGTGTGTGTGTTTTCACATTTGTTACAAAACACGGAAACGATCGTGTTGGGTTTTTTTTTTTGTTTTTTGGGTGTTTTTTTTTATTCATTTATTCCTCCTCCTTCATCCCCCCCCAATTAAATTTTTTTTTCTTTCGGTTGCCAAAAAAAAAAAAAAGACAAATTTGAATTTGACAAAAAAAAAAGCAATTTTTTTTCCCGATTTTTATCTCTACATTTTTTTTTTTTTTTCTCTCTCTGTTTTGTGGTCAAAAAAAAAAATTCTGTTTTTCACTTGTTTTTTTTTTTCTCCTCCTATCCTTGATGCCGTTTGTTGAAAATGAATGGGCAATAAAATTGACAGCAATAAGCACCTTCGTTTTGCACACTCGTCTTTTTACTTGGGCCAAGTTTATCGTCCACCTCGTTACCGTTCTTCATCACACTAAATCAAACCGTTACCGGTGAAATAGAGCGTTAATTTTTTTTTAAATTTAATTAAATCAAGGAGAATATCTTCATCGGAAAGAAAAGGTAAATTTAGATATCTTTTTTTTTTTTCTTTAAAAACAAAACAAAAACAATTTGTTTGTTTGTTTTTTTTTTTTTAAATGTGACAGTTGGGATGACAGAGCCAAGTTCCGGATGTTTGACGTCGATTTATTTATGACCATCCTATGTGTGTGTGTGTGTGTGTGTGTGTGTGACGAGAGGCAACTTTGTTTGCCTTTGTGGGCTGCGTGAAAAAAAAAAAAAAAAAAAAAGCCACGGAAACGGGACAGATTTCCAGCCGGATTCATCACCGAATGGACCCCTTTCTACGACCATCCATTGTCAAACGTAAGCTGGTCCAGACCGCAAAACAATTACGGCTAATTCAATCGACATTCAAATTGAAATCACAAATCATCTTGGTTTCTTTTATTTTGCATGCGGGAGAATGGAGCTGCATCCGACGTATGAGAAAAAACTGAACGCCATTCAAACGTAGAGGTAAGTCAAAATGAAATCCAATGATCTACAATTCTATAAGAGAGAAACGCTAACACAAGATATCCATCGATGAATGTTCTCTTATTTATTTATTTATTATTATTTTTTTATGATGTTGTAACAGAAAAGAAGTTACCATATCTGGCCAACTTCCGGATCACTGGAGCGTACGAAAGAGAAGCAACACACAACTTTTATCTCGTTCTCTCCTCCTCTCCTTTTATATCTACAATTTTTTCATGTGGATACTCTGATGTAGTTGTATTCCATTGCGTTCATTTCTATTCACTTTTCGCATCTTCTTCTTCTTCTCCTTTTGATCGATCGTTCCGCACTCGATGCCGCCCACCTCCAACACAGAACATTCTGCGTTCAAAGTTGAAGTCTTTACTTAAGGATGAAGCCCCTATTTGAGTGATGAACCAACGTCATCGAACAAAAAAAAAAAAAAGAGGAGGCAAACGAAAAAGATAATAATGAAAAATAAAAAAATCAGGTTGGATGACGTCCAGGAAGATGTCCCTCTTTCTTGGTGGAGTCATCCAAAAAAGGGAGGAGTTGAACCTGCTCCTGGAAAAAAAAAAAAAAAGAAAAAGTGGAATGGATCCATAAAGACTTTCTATCGGTTCTATGCTGATGTCAGCGCCATTCTTTTCTTTCTATAGAAATAGATGTATACACTTCATACAAACCCTCCCTCTCCATCTCCCTCCTTTATTTTTTGCTTTGGATTCTTTGACTCTTTGCTGGGGCTGCATCCGATTTATCGATGGCATGTAATGCCCTCCTCCTTCCATCCTGGGCGAGGTGCCAATCGCTCAACCTGCCTACCACCCTCCCTCCCCCTTTTTCTTCTTTGGAGGACGGGGGGTTCTGCTTAAGTTAAAGTTCATGGCTGCTGGTTCTAAACCCGTAATGAAGGGAAGCTATTGGCTAATGTCATTCATCGACTCTTGTTGGACTGGGATTGAATGCCTCTGGCCTATTGTGTTCACGTGAAGAAAAAAAAAAAAAATAGAGAGGGAGGGGGAGATATCCGCAGCTGTGATGAATTCAGTTAGATCAGAAGGATGGGGGGGATCCTCCCATTTTGCTGTCGTCGGGGAAATAGTCTTAATCGAAACCTCTTTTTTTTTTATGATGCGCTCACAATGTAAAGGCGATCCCCCCCCCCATAGTTTGATTCAATTCCAGGCCACACATTTTGTTTTTTAAATTTCGTCATCTTTAATGAAATTAGGTCTTGTAAACCACTTTCATTCGTCTATATACGATATGCAAATCAACAGAAATTGAGGAACGTTAACGAGTCAATAGCCCCCCCCCCCCCTTAACTCACTAATGCATCTTGTATACTTTCGAAAAATAGATGGATGCACCGAATGGAATGAAATCAGAAGAAAAAAGGGGGGGAGACGTTACGTAGCGATGTGTCACCGGATTGACGGTCATTGATCATCAGAAAAAAAAAAAAAAACATCGAAAGATGTATGTATCTCTGTTGTTGTGTGTTTGGCCATTGATCACGTGATTTTTACACCAGCAAGCGGAGGAGGGGAGGGGGATTGTCAGTCTCTTCCGCTAATGAAAACAAATGAGGCGAAAAGATGTTTGCTGCACATCCGCAACAACCCAAAAAGGCAAAAGTATATCTATCTATTTTTTATTGTTCGAAGGCATGTCCAAAAGGAAGCGAGAAGCCATTCTTCCGGATGGATGTCGAAAATAGTAGACGAGTAGCGTTTGTTTTTTTGTTTGTTTTTTTTTCCGTTTGTGCGGAAAGAATAACATCGTGATCGGTGGGGAAAAGGGAAACTCCTGCCAACATCCATCAATTCCGGTTTTTGTTTCACAAATAAAAATCGATTCATTTCGTTGATTTACATCGAACTGAAACGATTTTTTTTAAAGAAAACAAGAGACTCCACTAGAAGCAAAAATAGAAAAAAAAAAACAAAAAAACAAATGACTGATAAACGTTTTTCTTTTTTCATTTCTTGACACATTGAAGTAGCAGTTGTTATTTTTCCTCTGAAAAAAAAAAAACTGGAAGCATTCCGGGCGTCTCGTAGAACGAACGCTACCCGGAATGCTTACGCTGGCCCGACGGTGGTGGTGCTAAAAGAAAAAATGAAAAAAAAAAAAAAAAATTGTCTTTAAAAAAAAGAAGAAGAATGCGTTCCACTTGTGTTGCAAGGTGGAATAACAAGAGGGAGGGCAAACGGCATATCATCCTTGGTGCATGTGCGTGATATTTATTTATAAAACACCCGAGAGCGCGCACCCCCAGACGGGAACATGCCATCAACGAACCGAACCGCAACCGGCAGAAACAAACGCTGTCAGGAAAAACAACAAAATAAAAAAATATTATGTTTTTCTTTTCTTTTTTGTTTAAAAACGGCAGAAGACAGGACGGGATAATTTAAGAGAAAATCCCTCCCTCCCTTTTTTTTCCCCGAACGAAAAGGAAATGTGTCGACTAGAAAATGTTTAAAAATGCATCGACATTTCTTTTTTTTTTTTTTTTTTCTATTTTTGTTTAGGTTTCGATCCGACAATGACGATACATTTAGTGCATCAAGTCAGAAAGCGAAAACAATAGATGCGCTTCTCTTTTTTTTTTGTTCCGCTCCATCCATCATCGTGTTCATTTAGATTATTTTTCTTGTAGCGAGATTTCGTCATTTTTATGCGTGCGCCTTCGCTTACGAATTTTGGCAAAAATGTTAAACTGGACTTGACGCTTCGCACGTCAATAAAAAAAAAAGAAAACCCTAAATAGAACGTTGGCTGTTAGTATATAAATCATCTTTCACCAATTGACTTTGAACAGTTAAAAAAAAGAAACTTGGAGAAGTTTAAACGTCGGTCAGTGCACACACATTGTAAGCGGGCCCGTAGATAAATAGGCCCATTAAAAAACGAATCGCATTTCAACAATAAAACAGGAGCCAACGTGTCTGCTTCTCTACCGATATTCTATTTATACTTAACTTTAACAGCGGAGGGTCAAAAATCATTTTTGTATGATAATAATAGAAAAAAAAAAAACGATCCATCCGGATCCTTTTTGGACTGCTTCTGTACGTGAAGGATGATGGCGTCGAAAGTTTTTCAACATTAGAGGGGGTGGGTGGTTGCCAACCCCTGCCCTCTTTTTTTTTTTTTTTTTTTTTTTTCAATAAAAAGCCGATAGGAAAAAGAAAAAAAAAAGATCATAACATGTCGGATCCACATCCTAGCTCATAATTCTTCCGCAGCCGCTACTCGTGTACCGAGGAAGTCTAAGTGTAGGGAGGGGGGGGGGGGGGAGTGTTTGCTCCGTCATCGTTCCAACACCCTCGCCGATCTGATAAACCATCACGTCGATATGTGTGCGTATAAAATACGGTGAGAAAGAGTCTTTCAAAAAAGAAAATATATAGATCGATTTCATGTGATGGCCATCAAATGTAACATGCCTTTCTAATCAACCAATGCGATCCTAGAGTGCGCTGTCGACGCTATGACGCAATAAACAAAAGACAATCGAAGTGCAGAAGGCACAGAGAAAAACAATCGGCGACAATCATGTCGTCTTTCAAAGATCTTCTTTTATTTTTTTTTTTTTGCTGTGTGTGTGAGTGTTGTGCCTTTTGGACGACAGCCATTTTGGCTGCCGTTGCCGATCGTTTCCGTCGTCCACTGTCCTCGTGAATTTTTCTTCTTCGTAATCGAATCGGTACGTATACACGAGGCAAAAGAGGATTGTAATGACCATCTTCTTGTATTCTATTGATTTCTGAGTTGCACTTTGTGATCGATAATATTCTAATGTCTATGTAAATATCGATGCAGTCGTGTCGATCGACACAAAAAAAGTACACGCATAACTTCTCGTCTTGATTTATTCTTATCGAAATGTTTTTTTTCTTTTGTCGTACTTTTGTTGTTGTTGTTGTTGAATCGGAAATTTATACGGAAAACTGGTGGGAACAAAACTTGATCTTTTATTCTAAAAGATACATAAAAGTGATGTCGTAATACTGTGAAGAATAGTATAGTTACTATTATGGATGATGATGGCTGTCGTTTTCAATCGGTGATCATCCGCCATGCAAATGATCGGTTTCCCTCCCCCATCTTTTTTTTTTTCAAGGAAAAAAAAAAAGGGAAGTTTTTTTTATGGTCTGCGTTGATATGGTGATGTGGCTGGAGGTTATTTTGCAGAGGCCTCCCTTTTATTTTGAAAAAGGAAAAACCATCAATTCACGTTTGCCGGACGATTGGCCACGACGAAAAGAAACCATCCAAAAGACTTTTTCGTATTTTTACGTTCGTGAATAGTGAAACAGAAAGTTGAAGGGTTCGATCATAAACGTTTCGATGCAGCCCCACCCCATTTCCTTTTTGCATTTAAAGTCTGTTTTTTTTTCTTTTAAATACGTATGAGAAGCTCTTTATTGCATCAAAAAATTGTTGATCTGAAAATTGAAATCCATTCACCACCTATCTGGTTTTCGTCTGCATTTTCGTGGCATTGTCATCAACGTGACGTTGCCACGAAAGCATTTTGGAGATACGAGTACATAAGCCATAAGCATTCTTCATCCACTTTACGATGATTTCCTTTCGTTTTCGTTTTGCTTGTTGTCATTTCATTTTTCTATTTCGAGAAAGGAGAGAGAGAGAGAGAGAGAGAAGGGGATTCCTGACGGATTAATGAGGAAGCAAATCATGTCTGGAGGTATAGAGCCACTCATAGAGGGCAACATGTACGGCGCACACACACACACATAAGGGAGGGCATTTGAGATGTGGCAGTTGACAGCGGGAATGGCATCCGGACGGCTTGGCATATCCTCAACAAGAAAAGTCTTGCCTACCCTTCACGTCTTCTTGTGTTTTCTTGTCGAGTCAAACAGGCAAAACGAGAAATACCAGTTCTGATTTATAATAATTGATTCATTCGTGCCACTGGGGGTGAAGATGAGGCAACGCAGCACACACCAAAAAAACGCAGAAAAACTGTTTTAAAAATACACCCGACATTCGAGAAAATTGGAAACCTGGAAACCATCAAACACAACAACTACTTAACTAAGACTCGAGAAAAATGCAGAACCAAATTGAGGAAACTCTTTTTTTCTTTCTTCAGACGTATGCCACAGCAGCGAGACAAAGAAATAGCCAAACAATTCGATGCACGTCATAGACATCCAGAGAACTGCATGCTCGGGAATGCCAACCGTTGCACGTGTAAAATAATACGAAAGAATCTTTTTACTTTTTGTCCCCCCCCCCCCCCCCCATCGTTGGGATAGTGTCTAAACGAGTAGAATCTGTTGGCTAGGAATAAAAACATGTGATGCTGACGTGACGTCAGAAACCTGTTTTCATAAATTCATTCCTACGAGACTAGACGATAGGTTTTTTCTTTCTCGTTATCTACATTATGCCGCCATATGGCTGTGTCCGAATTGTTTCACAATATTATTAGGAGCTTTCTGTATACATTAAGATAAAATCATTGTCTCGATTCGTGTTCTGTGGGCATAAATTAGTGCAAACAATTTGCCGCTCGTGTACTGTGTATTTATTCAACGTTTTGTGATTTCAAGGATCGTTATATATACGCACTAGTAGACTTGCTGAGACGGTAACATTTTTGACAGACTAATTGGAATGGATTTTTGTAGAAAGACGACGCCATAATTCGGTCATGTGACGCGTGGCTTATTTTGAACAGCTTCCAGATTCTCTTTTTTTCCCTTCCTGCTTTTTTGTTTTCTTGGGCCGTGTTTATGAATAATAAACTTCCGAGATTTGGCCGGTTAACGAGCTAGTTGGAATAACCGGCAAGGGACCAACAAAAAAAGGAAAAAAAAAAAAAAGGGCAATGAAACCCGCACACGCATAACTACATATTACGGGTGAGTAGAGGCATCAAATTAAACGGTACCACAAGGATTTTCCCCTTCTTTTTTTTTTCCTTCATTTATTTCTTCCTTTGTATTGTTAAAACGTCAACACACTCTCATGCTTGCATAATTTTTCGTCGCTTTCTATTAGGCAACAAAGTACGTGATTCTAAAATAAATGTCTTAGATAATAATGTCATTGTCTAATTCTTTTGTAGAATGGAGTCGGGAGGCAGTCGTTCGTCTCGTTCGGGACATGGCCCTAAACTTCACATTCCTCAGTCTGATTTAATGTGCAAGACAGGTTGTGGGTTTTTTGGAAATATCGCGTGGCAAGGATACTGTTCAAAATGCTATAAGGAATATTTCCTACAGAGACAGCAACATCAAGATGCCTTTGCCGCTTCACCATCTGGTTCGATAAGCAGGAAGTACGTGGGATACCACCCGTCATTCACCAGTAAATTAATGAAAAAATTATTATTTCTAGAGTTGAAAGGTCAATGAGCGATGCCAGCACTTTTTTCAACAAACCCGAGCAGAACTCTTCTACGCTCCCTCGTCATGGCTTTTCCAGGTTTGAAGAAAAGAAACGACACAATCAGGAAGTGAGGACGACAGCTGTAAAATCCCTCTTCCGTAAGACACCCACAAAAGGTGTGGGGAGCCCAAAGTCTCGAGACAGAAGAGCCTTGAGTCCAGAATCCCACACGGCAATTGTAGACTTGGATCAATTCCTCCAAACACTTCCGCAAAATGCTGCCCATCATGCCTACAGTTTTTTGAGAGTGCAAGCAGAGAAACTGGATCGGTTGGTATCCTCTGGTGTTCTCACTCCCTTGGATTTGTCTGATAGGGTTCATAACATCTATCAGGTGTTTGATGACAAGCTGAAAAATCATTCAGGCTTCTTGGGTATGTATTTGGCCTTTATTTTATTCAATTTTCGAATAATAATGACGTTTCTGAAACAGATATGACCAGCAGCTCCATGGAATCTCTATTGGATCATAGCGAGCGCTATTTGACGCGATTGTTGTACAAAAAACTCTTTTGCCCCCCAAACTGCGATGACGAAGAGCGTGATTTGGCCGTTCAGAAGCGTATCCGCAGTTTGAATTGGATATCGGCTCCGCTTCTTGACTGCCGAATTAACGAGCTCGATTCGAAAGTGCGTGACATTCTCGAAAAGGCCATCACGCGTACGTTTTATCCAATTAAACAAACGTCTGAATTCTAAACGAGTTATTTTTAGATCTCATTGAAATGGACGGCCAAAGAGCACCTCAGGACAAACTAGCTTCTATTATAAATTGCAGCAAGTTGGTCTTTGAAATGCTTGGGTTGTCCAACAGTTCAAATGCTCATCAATCAAAAACACGCACTGAAGAGTGTAATAATAGCGACCAAGGCCAAACTGGAGAACTAAAGGAGAATGACGTGAATGATAAAGAGGAGCCACCTTCATCAACCGTTCACAGCTCACAACCGGTGAGTGCCGACGATTTCCTACCGGCACTCATTTACGTTGTCTTGCGTGCAAATCCACCACGCATCCATTCCAATCTCAATTTCATCACAAGGTACACGCGATAAGAAGACTCATTCTTTTTTCAAAAAAAAAGTTTTTTTTTTTTTTTTTTTTTACGCCAACCTATTACCATGTAGATTTGCCGCCCCTGGTCGATTGCTTCAGGGCGAAGGTGGATACTACTTTACCAATTTGGTATTTTATTTTCCATTATAATTCACGTTAATTAGTGTATAACGATTTGCCCCCTTTTATTGGGCGGTTTCCCCGGCAGTGTTGCGCAGTGTCCTTTTTAGAAAACCTGACGAGCGATTCACTGGGTCTGTCAAGCGATGAATTTGATCGTTACATGAGTGGCAAGTCCATCCCTTTTGCGTCACTTCAAGCCGGTGTTATGGTGTCTGAGGTATTGAAGAAATTTCATCAAATTTTTGTTAATCGATTGCCTGGAAACATGTTTCATTCTCAGGGGTTGCGACTCATGTACCAAAACATGTCGACACTGTCGGAGCTCCGACACAAGCAGATAAATCTACAACAGCAAATACTTGAGCTTAAAAATGATATGGAATCCTTCAACGTAAGATTTTAAGCTCTTGCGTTTTATCGTTCGTTCTTGTTATCACTGTTGTTTATTACACATTTTTGACACAGGAATGTATGAGCAAGGAAGTGGGCGAATGTTTGCAAAGCTTTCCCGTCCAGATTCGGGGCAAACGAGCCCCGGTCAAACCCGATGAGGTGCAGCCCGAAGAGAGCGATACCCTCAAGTTGTTGCCTCCCCCATTACTCCCTCATAAAATCAATTCAGAATCGCCTCTTCCTCCGTTGGTGGAATCGATATCACCCAATTTAGAACATCTCGTCCCGGCCAGTGCCGCCGTGGTTGCTCCCGGGGGGCAGCCGCCATCACATAAGCATGCCCGAGTGGCCGACAGTCTTCAGGACGGATCACTCCAGGAACTCGATCTGTTTGCTCTTAATGAATTGTCGATAAATTGCTCGTCCTCTGGAGAGCCAAACAATCTGGAGAATGCCGACGATGACCCTTTCAATTCCCTTTCGCTGACTGTTCAAGGCCGTATCATTCCGTGTATTCCCTGCGACAACATTTCCCCCACTGGCCAACAACCTCCACCCACCAACTAACCACTCGAAAGGATCGCTAACGCTTCCTTTGTTTTTGCTTTCGGTAGTTTTTTTTTTGTTTTTTGGAATTGAAAACAGTTAAAGGGACAAGGAATTCAATCGCGATTCCTATTTGCGAGTTTAACTCTTCGTATTTAAGTAACCTAACGATTGGAGTGTTGTGCTTTTTCGTAATCTTTTGGTCAGCATAAAGTGAAACGATGATTGCCGGACAGCTTCACATCTGTTTCATTTCCCTCTTCTCGTTCTTGTTCTAGTCTTTTCTTTTTATTGCTATCTTACTGCTGCTGTATCCTGCCCGAGTGCTTCGCCAACTGTTTCGCCAATTCCCTTCTTTCTTGTAGGGAATTATAACGAACGTGTAATGAAAATCGTTGAGTGTTCCAGTTCAAAGCTAAAAAGATGACAGTGAAACTGTCTGAATTTTTGTTAACAAAAAATTCCGGGTTCTTGGCAATGTTTGTTCATTCGTGCAGAAGAAATGTTTCAAGGACATGATAAACATCGCGAGAGTGATCCAATAGAACGTTATGCGTTTGAGAATTAAAATCTATCACTTTTTTTGTTTTTATTGTGTGAAGAATTATTTAGTTTGAATATTAATCTTATTTTTTGCAAACATATTTTTCCCAGGTACAGAATTCATAGTTAACAAGTTTATGTCTCAGTTTTATTTTAGGTGAACAACTGGCAAACGAGCTTCACATCCTTTGCTTTGGACGGATTCGCAGGGTGGTTTTTCAAGGTTCTACGATTTTGAGCACTTCATAGTGGTTGTTTGGTGATGTAGGATCTCTCTGTTCATTGAAATTTTGCATTTGAAACATTCGTCTTAATATAGTTGGAGATTAATGACATTTAATATTGTAACGCCATCGCTTCGTTTCATCGAGAGCCAATTGGCTTTTCCTCCAGACACCAATCCACAGTGAGGTCTGCAAATATATTCGGCGTGGAATCAACTTTTCCATAAGACATGTTTGGATTTTACTCGTAAGTATTATTGAACGAAGCACAACTTTTGCTTGAACAAATTATTTTATTTCGAGTTTTGTGAGCCAAGCATTTTATGGGAAAAAAGATACAAGTTTCAAGGTTGAGACAGGAAATATGAAGGAAGCAAAAGCTAAATAGATTGTTACTCTGTATTTTTAACGTCCATTTTTGGCGGGAGAAGGGGCGATCCGTAGCCATCACAAAGCAGAAGTTGGAAAGCGTGCACTAGGAGGCAACATCTGTTTTGTGTAAGAGATCTTAAAGGTTATGTAATGTGTCGATTGATTCAGGAGTTGTTTTTACAGTTTTCAATTTTCTGAGGAAACTTTGAATACCGAACCGCGTTGTCTACCGTTTGAGAATGTGATTCGTTGTCAAGTAACAATTTGTCATTCAATTGTGATTTCTCGTTCAGCAATTTTGCCAGGCCAAAAAGATCTGTTGGTGTAGCAGTGTCTTTTTCTTCGTTCATTTTAACGTATGCAGCGTTTAAATTCAAATAGATAGAACTGATTGAGGTTTCCATGTGATTGCAGATCGTCTCCTCTAATTGACTGAAGGTGGGCCTCTCATTCGGTTCACTTTTCCAGCAGTCGGTTAAGATTTCACCGAAGAAATTGGGAACGTAGTCTGGTTTTTCCATTCGATATCCCTTTTGAATTGCTTGAACCAGTAAATGACCAGCGTCCATTCCTTGTATATAAAAACGTTACTTTGGCAATCGTGGCGAATATAATTAACCTAGGCTCTCACCTGGATATGGAACTTTACCAAGAGAAAAGAGTTCCCAGAGTAGAACTCCGTAAGCCCAGACATCCGATTGACTGGAAAAGATCCGATCCGTCAGGGATTCAATGGCCATCCACTTGACTGGCATTAATCCCTGTTAACGTAAATGAAGTTATGATAACGTTAATTGTGGTAGTAAAAGCAAAGGTACCTGGCCGGTTTTCTCATAGTTCCGTTCGTAGTACATTTTCTTAGCCATTCCGAAATCTGCCACTTTGACAACACCGTCGTCGGCTAGCAAAACATTGCGTGCAGCTAAATCGCCATGTAGCACCTGACAGTTGAAGTAGAAAACAATAGCTTAGGCTTTGACACAACTTTAAACGACAGAAAACGTTGAACGAACGAACTTTTTTGCTAGACAAGTAATTCATTCCCCGGACGATCTGAAACGACCAGGAAATCAATTCGCGTGTGGAAAACGGCCCATTTAAAGTTGTGCCGAGATCGTGTTCTTCCTCGTTGTGTATTGTTGTATTGTGTAATTGCGTGAAGTCATGTTGATTCTCCGTACTAGAATGGTTTTCTTCCAAGCTTAGGCATCTTCAAATATCAATGAGTTGCTAATCCAAAAATATCGAAACAAAAGGTTTTCTCAATTGTTTCTGTTACCTTCCCATGTGATTAACGTCGTCTGTTTCGTTCTCTGATTTCATGTTACCAAATTCATCTACGAGGTTGATGAAATTGCGTCGGTGGTTGACCAGATAAACTTGAAGATTACCATATCGACAGTACTCGACGATAACCAGCAGCTCGCCTTTTGAAACACGTAACAGGTAATGGCCATTTGTAATGATATTTCGTTAACTTCCCTTACCTTTGTGTATGCGTTTGGTACAGGCCCCCAGCAAATTAACCACGTTAAGATGAGAGCCCAGATAGATAAGAATTTTCAGTTCACTAACGAGATTCTCCAATGCAGCGATATTGGTCTGCGATTTGACCATTTTGACGGCAACAGTTTTAACTGTCTCTTCAGCATGTTTGACTCCCACGGCTTCAGCTTTAACAACCCGCCCAAAGCATCCGACTCCCAGTTGAGCACCTGAACATGGAAATGATTAGTAAATGAAATAACGTACGAAAAGTGGAGATCAACAAACCAAGTTTGAGGCGATATCTAGGAAATTCCCATCGTTTATCGTAAGGTAGATATTCAGTTTGTTCTTCTAATGATAATTGGCTATTGATTTCTTTCGTACTTCCTTCAAGTAGCTTCTTCACTCTAGGCAGTATCTGTTTTTTCTGTAATTTGGAAACAATCGAATGCGATCCAGGTTTCTAAAAACGGTTATTTGACTCACTTTATCGAGATGCATTTTGATGCCAATGCCGATTCCAAGTACGATTAGTATAATTAGAGTTACAGAGAAGCCAATCGTGAAAATTGTTGCTGTTAATTCCCTTTCCACCAAACCAAAATCTGATGTAGGGTCGTTTGTTGGATCTGCTTTAAACAAATCCATAACGCATTTGATGAGAATTGCATTCCGTTTTAATAGAAGAATATTGCCATACTTACCCCTGATCCGAAACGAGATGGTTTTAGTAACCGCGTCCTTGTATTTGTTGGCTTTGCATTGGAACGTAGTAGAGGTGTTTTTGTTTATGTTAAACAAATCCAATCGGCTTTCGTAATAGTTCAGGGTGAAACCGTTCGTGTTGTGTTTTTGCCGTTCTCCCTCCGTCTGTACGCGAAAGTCTACGTGAAAATGAGGAACAATTAGCAACTTCGTTATTCACGATTGAAATCTATAGCAAGTGTTCTCTCAAACATACTTTCAGGCGGATGTGTTTCATTTATAACTTGAATTCCAATTGTACTATTGATCTGATAGGACCATTCCGGAGGAGCAGGATATTTCACTTCGGGGAACATGGAACGACATATCAGAGTGATGTTACTTCCTACCACCGGATCTTTAGCATCACCAACTCTCTCCAACTCTATTCCTAATAACGTCACCCAGCCAATCAAAAAAGGTAAATTTTCTAAAACCCCAGTTTTTTTGTTGTTGTTGTGGACTACCTTTGACACTGATTGTGAAATGCTTCTCATCGGTGACGTTGTTCATTGTACCAACGCATTTGTAATTGCCATTGTTACCAATCGTCACATATTTCAGTGTTAGTTCGCGTTCCGGTCTGAAGCCCCAGCCGGAATTGGGTTCAGCAAGCAGATCCTTTTGAAAAGCTGAGTTCTACCAAATTTCCGCTCATTATTAGTCATTCAAGTTTTTATTTACCTTAAGGTCTGGATTGATGACGTTGATTGCTTCAATCCGGATAAGAGAGACGGTGACACTGGGGTGGGTCGGCTTGCATGGAATTTGAACACCCAATTCACCTTGATGGAAAAAGAACAGGTAGTAATTCGGGTAGTAGCTCTTGTCGGTGATTGTGACGAGGTTTGTTTCATCTAAGTGACGCAAACCACAAGAGTTAGGCAAATAGTCGTTATTGTGATAATGCGCATTAAGAACTGAACTAACCAAAGACGTAAACGTATTGCTTCATCTCCATTTCGCCGTAAATGAATGTAAAATAACCAGTATCTAGGTGTGTTACGTTAGCCAATGTCATTGTCCACGCCATGTGGGTTTCGTTCGTATCAATTGTCTGACTGAAACGCCCAACTGCGTTCGTGATCTGCTCATCACATTGTAGAAAATAAAAATTAAAAAAAAACTCTGCGATCTTCGTCCTCCTAAATTAGACAAAGAAGTTGAAGTTATACTTGCGGATAGTTGGTAAGAAAGTGTGGCATTTGCCATTTCCCAGAAAAATTCTTGAAATGATTTTCAGCATCGTCCGCGTAAGCGTAAATGCAAGTAATTGTTAGATCTGAATTGGCATCGACTACGCGGTGCGTGCCATTTGGAGTCATCAGCCAAACATTCTTGTTATCTTTGACGTGTTGCTCGTTACTTTCACCACTGGCCATTGGGAAAAAACACAGTAAAACTACTGCCAAGTGCAGTGATGTGAAGGGCTTGCACAACCCACGATCAGCAAACGATGGCAATGAGAGAAACATTTGAACGGACAGTGTCACATCGTTTACATCTCACACGAAGTCAACAATGGGTTTACCTGTAGCGTGTGAAATTCAAGCTGTTTCTAGGACAACGTTTTAGGAACAAGTGCTTCCCCAAACACGAAGTTGCTGCAATAAAAACGGGAGTGGGGTGGCCTTTGCGTGTCACTACCTGCAAGTGGCTTTTCTGTTTGCACACGCGCCTAGTTGTATGCTAACTAAGAATTAACCTTCTATTGTCACAATGTCAACTTCAAAGGTTGGAGTTAGATACCCTGAATTATAGGACAGGCACGGCTATTGATTTCTACCTCCTTTTTGCTCGGCTTCGATGAAAGTTTCTTTATCAAATTAAATCTAGATTAATATCCCCGTCTTGTAGGTAGCTTATGACATTTTACCAGTGATTTTCAATAACATACTGCCATTAATCTCCTTCATAAGCGAACGTTTCAACCAGGGGTGACGTGTTTTCTTGCTACTTTGTACAACAGTTTTTAATAATCGTGAATTTCGCCAACAGGTACATCATCAACTCGACGCGTTTACAAATCGCAGTGCAATTAACACAGAAAGGTATTCATCATACAATATACTATTTAACCATTTAGTTCAAGGTTTCCATTTCCAAGGGCACTGGAATGTGTGGGCAAGGACATCACGCGCTTTAGTTGCGAGCCACTCCCCCCGGTTATGTCGTCTTACCTCCGTACGTGTTCTACCGGTAGAAAATTTTTGCAAATAACAATTTTTGTTTCTTCCAAAGGTAGGGGATGGGTGAGCTTTCACGCACGTTCTCTCTAGAAATTCGAGGAAAAAGCAATTAGATGTCAAGGTTAGTTTGTTCGCCTCTCCCTTTATTGTCTGGGGGGATAGGAAATGTATAACTGAGAGAACATCTCCAGAATTCAGTTAGTGAAAAGCACTGCAGGGTCATGGGTGTTGTGTGAATGCTGTGTGTTTTGCTGGACTGCAACACGCTGTCGATACAGCCCTTGCCTACCGTTGGTTTCTTCCCAATTGGGTATTGTAACGCAAGTCATTTTCATGGTTTAGTATGTTTTTTTATTTTGATGTTAAATATTATCCGTGACTGTTTGAAATTGTGTTCTACAAGTAACAGCTAATATGAGCTATCTGCATGATTGGAGCATCAGATTTCTTAGTTACATATTCCAGGGAAATGATGCTGTTTATTTAGTTTTGTCACGCTGATTGTAACTATAGACTGAAGTGTTAAGTTTTGGTGATAGTAGTTGTACTTTTGCATGAGGTTTTAATGGGGCATTAGTGCTTCGGTCTTATTGATTCAGGAATGATAACTTGTTTTTTACTCCCCAGTAACATGTAAATTTGTTCGTTAATCTGGTGTTTGATTTTCTATTTCATATAGGTATGTGCAGCAAAGAACTAAGATTCAACGACAAGTATACTGTGACTGGTCTTGTGACGTGAAAGATTCGCTACCTGGCCACTCGCTCCCACTAAGGACGTCATGTTCATAAGCCGTCGTCTACCGTCTGAGTCCAGCGACATTAAGGTTTTCACCAATCCACTAATTAAAGGTAAAAAATTGCAGGTCGTGTCCAAAATTCAAGGTTAAATAATTGCACGTATTGAACGAGAGGCTACAGAACTAGTGCAGCTCAGTCTTTATTCAAATTACGTGGTTTTAAAATTCGTGTTTACATAATATTGCCGTCGCTTTTCATTCTCATCTTGTAGGTGGAAGTTGCCTTGTTTTATTTCGAAATGGTTGGATGGATATTCAGTTCTCTGCGGGTGTCTGCACACCAGATCTCCTTTAGATTTAGTAAGTTGCCGTTTCCTTAGAATACATTTCGTGTTGGCTAATCGAAACTTCATTGGTACTTGGTACTGGGCTACGTTGACGGGGCATTTGGCAGCTCTTGGCAAGAAGAATTTTGAGCTTCGATGGAGATGGTAGGAGTCGTCAACGGTGCAATGGGTAAAGCAATTTGTTACATGTATTCCTTATTTCATGGTGTTTCTGTCAGTGACCATGATTCATTTTAACGTATGCATTGTTTAGGTTTAAACAGATTCAGCTGATTGGAGTTTCATTCGCTAGCAGCCCCAGTGTGGAACTTTACCAAGGAGAAATTCTTTCCGAAGTAGGGTTCCATGAGTCCGGTTGGCTGGAAAAGATGTGAATCCGTCAGGGATTCAGTGGGCATCTACTTGGCGGACTTCAGTCCCTGTGTCGGAAAAAGTTCCAAGTTGGTGATTCAAAGAGAAATATTTGTACCTGACTGGGTTTTTTTTTTCAGTGTTTGTTGTGCATGTCCCTGGCTATTCTGAAATCTGCGACTTAAAATACTCGGTTGTGTACCAGGAAACGATGCGTCCAGCTGAATCACTGTTGCAGTACCTACTCAGTTAAGACATATTTATAAAAAATTCAATATGTCGTTGGCATAAATGTAACTTAGCAAATTTTACTGTTTCAGTAGCAGAAAATCTATTCCCGGGGAATGTGGAATCGTCAAGAGACCAGTTCGCCGGCAGTTTAGGGATCGGTTTGAGGTACTATCGGTATCTTGCCGGTATTTCCAGGAGGGCTGTTGAATGACTTCACTCAAGAAGCCAACTAGTAAGTAACGGTGATATCTATTTTGTTGATCCGTTTGTGATGGAAACCTTGTCTCTTTACAGTGGGGTGTTGCATGGTGTGAGGGGGTTGTGCAAATATGATTTAAGTGTAATGGCGAGGGAGGATTCAAAAATTGGGAAGTATTTACAGTGAAAGAAACGTTAGAGTACGCAGTTTCACGGCTACACCGTCGAACAAGTGAATTTACGATGACGTTCTGTAGTGTGTCCGGGTGTCTAGTTCTTACCGAGGCGTTCCAGCAGACCATTGCAAGTCGATATGAGGTTGTTGAATTGGGTGAAGGTGATGAGATGTTTGGAAAATGCTGTAGCCTATAAACTTTCTGTTGTCTAAGCTTGATTTACCCATTGATTTTGCAATAAGTTAATAATTGTTATTTGAATTACGACAAATAATTACCACCTTCCCTAATCTGACTTTTGTAAAGCTTTTGCAGTAGCTCCAACTGGTTGTGATATTTAAAAAGCTGCATTTTTCTGGAAAACATCTCGTTTCTCCTGGTATAACGATTGACAGTGGAGTAGTCGTCGGAGACGGAGGACGACTTTTGACAGGACAATAACTGTCATTTCCGATGTGTGTGGTTGATTGCGCCAGATTACAAGTTAATTTTGTATGGAGATGTGATTGTTTAACGATTGAGTTGATTTGTTTCCCTACCAATCTACAACTATTTTAACATTTAACCAGCTATCTTTTTCTATTTAAAAAATAGGTATGAAAATGAATCAACCTGTTATCTCGCGATGGATGTACATGTGGAAACTTCGGTTGTTCTCCAGGCATTCGTGAATGTCGTCCGGATGTCCGCAATTGCAAGCTGAAAATGTTTGATAATCTCTTGAAAATTGCTTTTTGTATGGTTAGAAATTTTATGGTTTCTAGCAATTGCTGTGAAGAATGTTTAGTGAAGTTAAAGAGGTAATAAGGTTGCGTTGATTGTTTGGTAGTTGCAAATATATTTATTATTTTGTTGTATGTAGGATTATCAAGGAGGTATTTTACTTCATCAAAATTTTCCGTATCTTTATAACACATGTACTACAACTGAAATCTAAGCAACAAATATACAGGTAAAAGGTAGGAGAAAAATTTATTGAGAAACAAAATATATATTGTAATTAACAAACCATTGATTAGTAGAAACTGCACTGTAAGAATATTATGCACTTCTGTTTTCTTAATAGCCGAATGTTTTGTAACGTGATTGTAGATTGTATCTCAATACTAATCCACTAAAAGGGAATGTAAAAAATATTTTACCTAATACGCAACACAGTGTAAGCAAATGTAATTTACTTGACAGGCTGGTGGTGTTGGTCCGATTACCGTTAACAGCGTTTGTGTACCGCTGACAAATATTGTGTTAAGAATAAATGACGGTTTGGGCAGACTTGCCGCGACCGCGATCGCGATCAAAAATTGCTCGCCGATCCGATCTTTTGAGAAAGATCGGAGATCGGATCGGCGATCCCAAAAAAATGATCGCGATCCGATCTTTTTGAGCGATCAAACTTTTCGCCATCTAGCTGTCGATTTTGCAGCCACATGGTACTCTTTCACTACTATTTTTGCGAATGCCAATTGAGGGAAACTGTTTAGTGTTCACCCTCAATGGCCGTCAGTGACTGTCGCTGTGACAGACAATGCTAAATTCGTTAAATAGTGTAAATTTTGAGTAGTACGAAAAGATCGGTAAAAATGATCGGCCGATCCGATCAAACTCAAAAGATCGGATCGGAGATCGAGATCGGAAAATTGATCGGCGCGGCAAGTCTGGGTTTGGGCACGAGTTTGTGTATACGTACGCAAGATTGTTATCACTCAGATCAATAATACAGACAGTGGTACCAAAACATTGCACAGCCGCAATTCTTTTGTAAGTAGTTCAGATATCCTACTACATACCCTGATACAAATTAACTAACAGTCAAGTAGATTGACTTCATTCGTCAACATTTGTTGCCACTTTTGGGCCATTGAATTATTCGAATTCAAAGGGATTGAGCTAAAACCAGTTTTGATTAAGTCTTGGTATTTAAAAAACTAGAACATTCATAGAAAATGAATGTTGATTAAAATTCAGTAATCAGATTCGCGGTTTACGTGTCATTTTTATTGAATACATAATTTCATTTTTGAAAGATTTTGACGAAAGTGAGAAGCTATTTTAGCTAATCACTTTTTCATTTTTCGCAAAATTCTGAATTTCGATTCAAAATTGAACGACAATCACCAAAATTCTAAATAGTTTGTTCGTCCAACGTGTAGTTTTTGAAATAAAAGGTAAAAAAAGAAGCAGGTAACAACACTATTTCTTTTAGTTTAAAAAATGGTTAATTTATGCTATTTGTTATTTGTATATGTATGTATTGTGTATGTATGTAATATTGTCATTTCTCACTATTTTATAGAGCGTTATTAACCATTTTTAATATTCAACTCCTGTTTTCTAGTTAACCACTTATATGGCGAAATTAACAGAATTCGTGTATTACTATCTAGTGACAATCCACACTGAAACAATTAAGGCGCCACCTCTTAAGACTGGAGTTGATGATGACAGTAAGTGTTAGGAAAGGAAATCATTAAGTTCTCGAGCATCTTCAGTTTCGGTTCGTAATTGGCGAGTTTGACTAAAAAAAAAAAAAAAAACTAAAACACAAAGAATTTGACTGTTGTCTGCTTGCATTGGTCAAAATCTAGACAGGTGTGTGATCAGTGCAATCTTCAATAATTGTAAACAATTCCTGATTCTTTAAACAACTGAGATGAATCTATATTGTCTCAGACAAGTGCTGACTTCAGCAAACAAGATTGCTGGGGAAAATTTCTCAAAACAAAGGACAAGAAATCATTGGAAATGGTAAAAGTATTCGCACATTATTTCCTTCAGGTTCTATGTGCTGTCAAATAATGTTTTCTTTTCTTCAAGTATGGCTTGTATTAGCAGCCTAATAGTGTGCTTCATAAATACGTCAATCCCTGAAATAAGATTCTAATTGAAAGCTGTTGGAACTTCTGCTCTTTCTGCTGATAGTGTGGGTTTTCCGTAAACAAGCTTATAATAACTTATGACCACTGTTTTTGGCTTTCACATGCAGCTCCGTAACAGCTACTAATATTAGCCAAACTGTTGTCAAATTAAAATTTAACTGGCATGAAAAAATCCCTTGATAACATTTTTGGATACCTGGCTTCGCTTAATGTGACTCTTGAGGCTGTGCATGTTCCTAGATTATGGTTAAAGAAACATTCAATGCCTTGCTGTTCAATGCCATTGAGTTCCATTGGATAGATTGGAAAAAGATTTGTAAAGTATTTGACAAAACCATTATTGTATTAATAAAGTAATTGTTTGGTATGCTTATATTGACAGGTAACTTAAGAAATCCTAAAAGTTGGTGGGTGGTAGATTTGTTTTGTGTAGCTCCAAGAAGATATTTCAGCGCCATGTACAGTGTATGATATTGTTAATATGTATAGAACTGTTTTTACGTTTTAAAGGGGTCATAATATAGCTATGATTTTAAAACATTACAGGATTGAGGATTCCCGTTTATAGCAATGCGATGGCGGAGCAATGGAAAGATTCTGTTGATTTCTAACGAAAAAAGCAAATGGTAGTGTTATGTATTGAACATATAACATACAAGTTGAGTTTCCCATGTTGTATTACTTTTTACAGGAATTTAGTTTCCAAACTTGATTCGCAACTGCATCCATATCTGTTGAACAGTGTTTGGCCTTCAAAATGGCCTCCCGAAATCTCCTGTCCGAAGTCTTTTGTATTATTGTAAGTTAGTGAAACAAAAAATAACGCTAACTAATGTTTTTATTTTCCTTACATAGATACATAATGGCAGCCGTTCGGAAAGGGTTAAGTTCGTTGAGGAGGAGCGTTTTGAAACAGATAGCCGATGGAAGCGTTGCCAGAAATTGCCATGGTCCATTTACGTTCCGTCACATTATGGTATTCTTATAAAGAAATTAAAGTGCATATCTGGGCTCCCTTCTTTCTGTGGCCCCGTTTCCCCTTGACTCATAATAAGCCCGTAGGGGGTCATGCCCCTACTGTACGGTATATATAAAAATAACATATACCGAGGTTTGGAGGGCTCTGGCCGGAAAGGGGACGTGGGAGGTCCGCTTAGTCCGATGAAGTGTTCACGGAGGGCGACGTGGCTACCCACAAATCCGAATTAAAGGTTAATCGCTCCTGTAAAAATGTTCCAAATCTTCGGCTCTTCTTCCGGCTTCTCTTAGCCAAGCACCGGGTAATCTCCCCGGTGGGTCAATTGAGGCAGTGTCTCCCCCTGCCTTGGTTGACGGCAACTTTTGAGAGGGTTATTTTTCCTTTCAAGAGTTGCAAATTCATATATTTGTGTGGAGAATTGAAAATAAATTTTTAATTTTTTTTTTAAACGCAAAATTTATCTACTTTATTTTGTTAACTCTGCTCCTTTCTGATTCGTTGCTTGCAACTTTCTTACTGCTGCTGCTTGACGAATAGCATTTTTGTGATCTGTTCTCGTTTCTTTGGTGGCATCCCACGTTGGTAAGAATTGTATATACTAATTTCGTAACGATTACTCTGTTATTAATCACCGTTGACATTAGAATAATCAATTTTATGTTTCATAGTGGTAATGTACTGCAATCCGTTGTGATGTAATTGTAACTGAATCTACTTTTCATCTTCAGTGACCACTGGGTGTCGAACCCTGATATTCGGCATTGCTCGCCAATGCTCAACCATTGAGCTATAGTCACATACAAATTTTCTCTCTAATACCTTTAGACAATGCACGATAATTTTGTATAGTCAATGTTTGTCGTCTCGCAATAGTATATGTCAATCTGATAACTAGTTGTATAAGTGACATAGCTTATGTGTAGAGTGTGCGGCTACGGAATCAGAAGGCTGAGGTTCGAATCCTGTTCAAGCCAATAGATCACGATTTTATTGAATATGTAAAATAGGATGTCCTGAGACTATTTGCAAAAATAGTTTCTGTAAGATGTAACTCATGGCTCAACTGTAGAGGATCGGCTGCGTAAGTCGGATGTATGGGGATCGATCCCCATTAGAGTTCAACCAGGGATGAAGATTCCTAACATTGCAATTGATATGCATCTGTACCAAAGGAAGACACATTGATTCGAATTGGAATTACATCCAAATGATCTACATAAGACGTTACTTGAAACAGTAATAATGCTGCGAATTGAAATGGTAACACTGATGGAGAAATCAGTTTATTGATTTCAAACAATTCTATTTATAAAATTATGGACATATTAGTATTGGTACCTTCTGCGTACGTACACAATACGCATGGCACTTGGATGGGATTCGAACCCACACATATCATATTACTAGCCTGATGCTCTACCATTGCGCTACTTATCACAATTCTCTGAAGTTTAAGACTTCAACACATTAATGTGATCGTGAGCGCGAGTCAATAGAAAACCAAATCCCAATGGGGGGATATAGGGGGGCAGGTGCCAGAAAGGCAAGGCGTCCGCTTCCCAACTCGAAGGTTCCTGTTTCGATTCCCAGTCAGGTTTCCGATTCCACAGGCTTCCAAACTTCCCAGGTGTCACGATTCCACGGGGCCAGTCGGGTTGGGAAACTTCGTGCGAAGCACGCGAACGGATATTTTACTAACAGTTAATCTCGTAACCAGCAACAAATTTTAATAAATAAGTTGTGTTTCTCACTTACCGAGTATTTAGAAACTGATATGTCTTACAACGGAGTTTAATCGTAGGCCTTAAGTTCTTTCTAGATAGATCGTAGTGATGCACATCTATTCCAATATTTGGAAAACATTTGTGTGGTGCTTCATATATTTGAATGCATATATTTGTTTACATTTTGTTTCAATGTAAACAATCATATTCATTTGATTCGTTTGGGACTTGAACCCTTAACCCTCGGCGTACAATGCCGATGCTCAACGACTGAGCCATGAACATCCTTGGCTGTTTTTCTGAATCTATTAAAGACAACATATTTACACATTTAATAATGAAAATCACAAAAATGATTGCTTGCAGATACTTATATCTTTGGACTGGATTTGAAACTCAAGTCTTCTGGTACCGCAGACGGACATTATACACATAAGCTATAACACTTATACATTCAAGAATAGAATAACAAATAGTCTAGCTACCTGTTATCTATTACACAATTTCAAAAATATGTGGCACAACAAACATATTAAATTGACAACGTTGCTTAATTGTCGATGCTTTTTACGTTTGACTGGGTTTGAACCTTAGTTTACTGTCATCGCAGCTAGACACTTTACATATATGCTATGTTACTTGTACGACGATGTATCTTACTAATTAATAATATAGCGAATCGTCATCTATAACATATTTCCAATAATATGAGACACAACAAATATATATATTTCAAAATGTTAGCTTACAGATACTTATATCCTTTGACTAGATTGGAACCTTAGTCGTTTGCCATCGTAGGCGGATGCTATACACACAAGCTATGACACTTGTCCCAATTAATGCAGACTAACCAATAACATGGCGAAACGATATACATTTACTACTCAATATTATTGTGCGTTGACTCAAGGTAAAAAAGAGAGAATTTGTATGTGATTATAGCTCAAGGGTTGAGCATCGGCAAGCTATGCTGGATATTAGGGTTCGATACCCAATAGTCACTGAAAATTCAGTTGGTGTCTATAGTTAATGTTTCTGGTGTCATTTGTGTATATGTTGGAATTGTAATAAAATGTTTCTAATGGTTGTGTAAAAGTTTCTCAGTTAATCATAATACACATGTTACAATAATAAAATGTAAGCCGGTTCTTCGGGTATAAATTATGAAAGAATTGCCACCAAACTAGTACCTATAAAACTTTCACACATCAAAAGACCTTGTGACAATAAAATTAAGAACATACCACACACAATAATTCAACAAGTAAAAAAATTACAATATACAATATATAAAAGTACTATACTAAAAAAAAAATATTTCGAAAGTATTATGTATTGGTAATTTTTACAACATTTTAGGTATTTGCAAGTTTTGAACGTATATTTTATTCAATAAAACCGATAATTTTTTAATTCGTAAGATTGTTATTAGAATTTTCAGTCAGTTTTTTTTTTTTTGCCGAGGACATTTAGACAAGTTGTATCTGAAACATTAACTAATTGTGCAATAGTGCTGGCGCACATCACGAACATATTTTACCTATAGAGTTCAACCACTTCCGTAAGAGTCAAGTCGTTTTGCACTACGGTCGCTCCTTAAATGTGAACACCTCCTACCTAATAAATAAAATTCTTTGAAAAATCCTTCGTTCACGGTTTACTACTTATTAAAAAAAAAAAAAAAAATAACAAAGAAAAAGATTATTAGGAAAACATTTACCGACTAAAGTTAAATAATGCGTCATACTTGAACACAGGTGAAATCACTTGACTCTTAGACTAAGTTACCATTTTCTGCCATTGTCAGTTGTCGTCTGCCTGTAGCTTTCAAAAATATTTAAAATTGTTCCGGTGATTGGAGCACGTAGAGAACGCGACGGAAATTTCAAAGTCTCCAACCACAGTCTGCCATCTATCGACACCATTTTCTGCCATCTATTGGTATAAAACGCTGTAACTAAAAGCCACCCAAATACTACCGTCAATCTTTTGAGCTTTCCTCTTTTAAGTTTTGTATAATTACACATCGAATTGCCTCTGTTAACAGTATCTTTTTACTTTCTCTTTTTTCTTAGACTCACTGCTTTTGTAACGATATTGTTAAATAACAAGTTCAAGCGAAGCCGGTTGGGTTGCGTGGCCGCTTCGTTTCCTTTTTGTCATTTATCCTTTACAAAATAACCTTTCTGACCAAAGGAAACTTAAAACAGATCCTTCAACGCCAATGAGTTCGTTCTATGTCTTTTGATTACCTACTTGGATGTTTTGAATCATCCGCCTTCATTTTGGATCAAGAATTCGTGACTACCTTTGCACTTTTTCTGTTTGATTTTTTGCCATCGGTCTTACTACCGGCTAATTTCAGCTAACCACGTTTACGCCGCTATGTTTTGGAAAACATCTTTTGATATTTCCACGTAGAGAGATGCAAAATCCTCAGACTCTACGGACGGATCAGCGGACCATCCTGGAGGGAAAAAAGTGATCACAGAAAATGGCATGGCCATGAAAGAAAATGGCAGTGATTTCTGACGGCATCGGCAGCATCGACATCCAGCAGCAGATTCATCAATGATGGCAGAAACAAACGTTAATACTGCTTAGATTACAGATAGCTCTCCAACTCACTATCCTGCCAATGTTAAAAAAATTTAAAGAACCACAATCTCGGAAAACATTTATAAAAATATCTATTTATCCTACTGGCTGACCTTTAATCCTTGGCAAACTTCTTGATTGTTTGTGCTACAAAACCATTAGTATTCTTTGGACACATCTGGACCTCACGTCACATATCCCGGGGCAGATTTGATGGTTGTAGATGACAGCAACAGCATTGCTCAGACTGCAAATGATTTCCAAACTGAATAAGCTGCCAATTTTGAAACGAACTCTTCTAATAAATCTGGGTTTTTAAAATAAAAAACAATTAAAATAATCAATGGTTGTCAAGCTTACAAGAAAGACAAAAAGACACTGTTGTAATAGATCTTTATATCCATGTTCACACCTCATTGCCTCATAAAGGCAATACAAGTTTTCATTCTGTGTGTGACAATTTATACACTTTTGTTGGTAACAATCTTATCATTTTTAACTAATGAGAACAACAATTCTATAATTTTAAAAACTATAACAAATACTGAATTATTTCAGAGAACTACGGTAAAGCAACTCGTTTTCAACATGGAAAAACGTGGCTTACTTATAGTCGGTATAGCTACTCGTTAAGCCCATTTACCAATTTAATTCTTATGAAAAAATTTTAGCTTGTTAATGCAAGCAGTGCACATTCAATGAAGCTGGTAATGAATTTATAACTGTAAACTATTTTTTCCTAATTCACCATTACTTGCCTAATCGTTCAATCCAAGCCATGAATTTTACAGTAGACACGTAGAATTCTGACCGATCACACTGGCGAACAGATGCAGACAAAACATGTTCTGGCTCGCATGTAGTTTTTGGGGTAGGTGCACACCTAACTTCCTGTAAGCATTGCCGTCATTACATTTTTTTTAAATCGTTCGCTTTTTTTAATTATTATTATTACTACTACTTTTATCTGTGCAATACAATACTTCTTATAAGAATTATTTTTTTTTACTGTATTAACGAGTTATTTAACTAAGCAACCTGTTGTGTCGTTGATATTCTAGAGCTGTTGCGTCAGTATGTTTCGGTATGTTATGCATGCTTAGTCGAAATGAATGCTTTCATTGTTCCAAAACAGAGCCGCCTGGGTTGCGTCGTCCCGATAAATAAGAAAAGTAGTTAATTACATGAGCCATTCAGCCCAATAGAATTTTGCCAGTGGGGCAAAAAAGTTTTCGAGTCTTTCAAATGTTGGAACAAATCGTGACGTATAGACTCGAACAATTTACACCTGTCGCAGTTATTGGTGATACTGGCCTTGAGGTTTGTTTTGGCATCCAATTCTATTGTGCCCATTTGCCGGGCCGACAGACAACCCCCACTCGATGTTTCGATAAAAGAGAATGCCGAATTTTTCATCTCATTTCTTCGAGTAAACATGTCGATGGCACGCCGTTCCCTGTTATTGGCAAATCCGCATTCTCGCCGGCACGATCTCTACGTGATTGCCATTTCAATAACAAAGGGCCATTGAATAATAATAAACGGAGATTTACACAACTGAATCACGAAGCCTATCTTGGGGGTACGTGAACGAAGAAGGAAGGACAATCCCAATTCATGGTGTTACGAAGATCGACACTGACATCATACGTCAGCTAGAGCACTTCTAGAAACTGAACTAGCCGCTAAGCTAGTAGCATTCTGGTGATTGTGTCGCATCGTCCCCATCGAAAGGCTTCTTTTAAGACGACTTGGATTCAGCCCCACTTCAATCAGGTCGTTTGTTTTAATTTATGGAGCAAGAAACGGGCTGTTTTTTATTAGCCCCATGCCCCATTAACTTTTATCGGGTATGCAACCCAAATACATGCGATGAATTGTTTTGAAAGCAATTAGTATTAATAAAACTACATCAACCAAATACCAAGTGTGATACCGATGTCGGTTGGGCTACATTACCTAAATACAAATATCCCTAACCAGTGCATAAAAGCTAACACAAGCAGTGAAAGTGGTGAAGGTGTAGTGAACTTTCATGCCCCGTGCAAGATGAAACCCTACCTCACAGTGCTGGAAGGGAATAAATGGTAGGGAAAAAGGAATTACAGGGAGACTTATAAAACACACAAATCCCATTATAGAATAAAGTAAGCAAATGCCGATTTGGCTGTACTCGACCGTACCATCTTCTGCTTTTCCATCCTCCTAATGAACTTGTCCATCCAAGTCTGGAGCTAGGCCACGATCCTCAAAATCCGGTTTTCCTCCTCGTTTCTGTTCGGGCCTTCTCGACACATTAACCAAAATATGATTAGTCAGTTGAAATTTTGAAATTAATACTTCAAGATCTGTAGCGATGATTCTGGTGGCTCCGTCGGCGATTTTCGACGTCCATCGTTCGCCTTCCATGGTGCTTGTCAACCCTCCTAAATACATTTTTAAAAAACATTTAGAAACTTAAATTTTAAAACTATTACATTACAATCCTTGGCGATGATTGTGGTGACCCTCGTTGCCCAATAGTCCTTCTCGGTGTTGTCACAAATCCTCCTACATTAAATTTAAAAAAACATATCAATTAATACTTTAAACTTTAAACTGATACCTTTAAGTCCTTGGCGATAATTCTAGATATCCCGCAGCGATCCTTGTCGTCCAGCGTTCTGCCTCCGTGGTGCTATGAACCCTCCTCAATGCATAAAGAAACAAATGTGTTTATCATTTCATTTGTGAAATTAGTTCCTTACAGTCCTTGGCGATGATCCTGGTGACACTGGCAAAGATCCTCGTTGCCCAATGGTCCTTCTCGGCGATGTCATGGTGTATGTACGTGTCCCCTACAAACATAAAACAAAAACATCAATTAATATTTGAACATTTTTTAATGAATAACTTTTAGTCCTTCGCTATAATTCTCGTGACCCGGCAGCGATCCTTGTCGTCCAGCAGTCTCCCTCGGTGGTGCTGTGGTCCTCTTAATGTATAAAAAACAAACATGTTTATAGGCTTACATTTTTAAGGTAGATACCTGGCAAATCTTTGGCGTTGGTCTCGTTGTTACGGTGACTATCCTCGATTTCCAACATCCCCTCCCGTCCTCTCCTGAATGCGTACAAAATAGAACATGAATTTAAAAAAAAGTGGTTGAATAATTTCAAAGAAGAGCATGAACAGCAATTACAGTTATATTTCATTATAACGTTACTGAAAACAAAAAATGAATTTGCTAGTTAGCAGTCGGGATTTTGTTGGGATTGACGGAGCACTGGCAAATTGTGTGAAGACATTAAACAGAATTGCAAGGGCATGTTTGCGAATGAAAACTGCTGGTAAGTAACGCATTAAACAGTGAAGGAAAATGGCCGAGGTAATGCTGTGCAAACAGACCGAGTGAGGTGCATTACGCCTTACTTGAAGTAGTCCTAGTCTTAACTTAAACTTAGATTTACTTATCCTTAACTTAATCTACGTTTATCTATTTCATCTAGACTTCGTCGTCGTACTACCCAACTAAACAAAACCAGTGCAAATGCTAAACCAGGTGCTGATTCATTGCGTTATTAGTGCGTAACTGATGAATCTACAAGTTACGAAACCTATACAGCTTGTGGACGAAAACTAAATGCACGTGCGAAAGTGAATCACTCGACCGAGAATGCAAGCAGTATATCTCTACACTAGTGCATAGCGTGCTGGTGAACGAGCTACTGAGCTTATGCATTTTTTATTTTTTCCTTTTTTTTTGTGAATTGCCCGTGGTTATTCATCTGTCTTAGGCCCTTGGAAACACATTGGGTCAATCGATGGGGAATGGCCATATCCTAGGGCTCACTTAGAAAGAAAAATTTGTCCTTCAACCTGTCGACCTTCAGGATTATGTTGCTCTACCCTACACTCTACTTCCGGGAAAGCAATCACGTGGCAGGTGTCTGTGAGTATTTAAGGCGGTACACAACGCTAAAATGAGGCAGTCGATCGAGGTTTTTCCTCTGCGAATGTAAAATCATTTGAACACTATCGTTGGATGTTTCCGCTGTCAGGTAAGTTGATTGTTGTTAGTTGGTTTCGTTATTTAATTGTTCATGCCGTAACAGCCAGTATATGTTAATATGTAAAAAATTAGTTCGAAATCTATCGTTAGCAAAATGTGATTCTAACTGTAATCAAGCTGTGTTACCAATAGTCTACCATTTTTTTTAGATTTTTCGGTCCTCCTGTTGAGTAGCAGAGGAAAGGTTTACTCCAAGTGCCTCCAAATTGTATCAAAAGAACTGAATTTAGTAATGATCTAAATGTTTAAATCATATGTAATAGTAGTATACGAAACCTTAGCTGTGTGACAGATGACCGTTCGTGATTTTCATCGTTGTATTTTGTTTGTCACATAATTTTCCTGGTACTCCTGAATGTAAAAACATATTATCTACGAATGTTGGTGCTAAATGAAAGCTTGTCTGGGTTACAAAATTTTGACTATTTAGGGTTTTAGCTATTGCTGCAACATTACAGAAATATTCCACTAACAAATTTAGTAGGTTATCAATTAAATTTTAATAAATTGCTGAATAAAATTTATAATAAATTATGATTTCATAAAATCAATTAGTTTTTAATTCCTGGTAAAGGCATTGTGAACAAAACCATGAAACAGATTTTTGACATTCAATATAAACGTTCAATTCAAACGTTTTATAAATATTATATACACGAAAATAAGTTCGTTCGAGCCACTGTATAATAATACAGACGATATTCTGTCTGAGAGTCTGCTTGTATCTTTCAAAAATCTAATTAGTAATGTAATATAATTGCCAATTGTTGGTACCAAACCTTGTTTAAAAATTTTTAAAAATATTTTTATTTTGCCTCTTTAAATAAATTTTTACTTGATTTCATTTTTTTCTTCTCTTCTTTCTGATACATTGTTTACATTGTTAAACAAGTTCAAGCAATTTTCGGTTGGGTTGTTGCTTTTTTGCCATTTAGCCTTTGCGAAATAATCTTAACGAAATAAGTGATCTTTTTATATTCCACGGCTTTACACCAGCGAAGAAGCAACACGTATATACAATTAAATATTTGCCACAAAAAACAACGCAATCCAGCGAAGACGAAGGCAAAGCACTTGGATCAGCAGCACGACAATATTCAATTTGTATCCGGTATCAATTTCCCGACCACTGAAAAACCTAAGTACAAAGCTTGTACTAGAGAAAAATCGCTGCAGTCACGCATTATCAATGCAAATTTGATACTTAGATTTGCAAAAAATGACAATTGCACAAATTTCCCTAGGAAAGCGCCGAGGCAGCCGTGATTACGGGAAACGGTGCATCATCAATCCTCTGACAAAATCAGAGGTTAAAACAAATGCCATTTCCAGTCTAAGATATTAACCCACCTCACATAATTTGGTCCAGCTGATATCACTTTCTTCAGCTAGGGGATGCAGCATGTCTCACCTCGGGAAGGAGCAGGACCCCCAACATCCATCGAAACACCGCATTACCTTTGAATAATGACTTCATACATTATGGCCACGAAAGATAGATTTCCAGTTTGAATAATATAGTAATACTAACATGTAACTAAATAAAAACAATACGCAAAAAAATTTCAAGGCCAGCCACTCCAACGAACGGAAGCTTTAGCACTCCAGCGTATCACCAATTGGAACCTGCTGGAGCTGTCCTGTACACCTGACATCGACAAACCCGTATGTAACACAAAATTAAGTATTCAGAATTATACAAGGAGATCTTTGTATACAAACCCTTATACACTGAGCATCAAATCTTCACATAGGTGGCAAATTACACGGTACGGGTTCCACAATGCAACTAAATTTCTAAAAACATTTAGTTTAGTGGAAAACAGATTACGTTAATATTACACAAAGTTGACTTACCCAAGATGAACTTACCGTGAACTATGAGAAAAGCTTCCGACTTGAAATTCTTAGCTCCCCTTCTTCCAGAGTTGACTTAGCGAAGAACTGGAAATCACTGACGTATTTGAAGGTAAAAACGGGTCTTATGTAGCCTTTCCTGCTTTGAAAGGTTGGGGACGATTTTCAGTAAGAGAGAGAGAAACAGAAAAATTAAAGGATAGGGCAGTTTTCTACTTTTCTCATCCTTCCTCCAGATTTTAGTTACCCACCCTTTCGCAAGTTGCACGCTGTTTTAAATTAGATGGCAGCGTATACGAATTGCCAATATTGACCATTTATACCATATTGTGTTCAAGATTTCTATTTCCAGGGGCACCAAAATGTGTAGGCAAGGACATTAAAAGCAAAAACTTTAGTTGCGAGCCAGTCCCCCCGGTTATGTCGTTCCACCATCCGCACATGTTTCTCGGTACAGACGTGGCTTACCATTCCCGACAAAAATTTTGCAGATAGCAATTTTTCGTTTGTTCCAACGGGTGGGATAGGCAAGCTTTCTCGCGCGGACTCTGTAGAAATTTGAAGAAAAACCAAATTAGATGCAGGTAAAATATCAGGTTACTTTGGTCGCCTCTCCCTTCCTTTTTCAGAGGAAAGGAAACGTGTATAACGGAGACGACAGTGTTCAACTTTATTGGCTGCAGAGCTGCATGTAAAGACAGTTGTTGTAGGACTGCATCTTGAGTCGCTTGCCAATACTGAGGTAATTTTCAATTGAAATATTTTCCAAATGTTGGTGTTATTTTGAATGATTGCCCCAAATTTTCCAGTTAAATGCATCTGGTAATGCACGTTCTTAAATTACTTTTTATCGTGTTGATTGTAATTATTTGTTAAGAACATAGATTCTACGATTACATAACTGTAGGCGTTATGTAATCGTAAACGTTATCTTCGCACTCGTATCGTAGAACTTCTCCAGGTGTAAACGTTTCCCAGGTTGGTACGCCGTATTGCCAGCAACACATCGCATGCAGATTAATCACCTCGTAATATACACCAGGTAAAGCAGTTTTCTAAAATTCAGTGAATAAGCAAAGTAAGTCAGGGAGTTTCTGTTTTATTAGCCAGAAAATCCATTCTACGATTAACCTGAGAGGACCGTAGAGGTGACTAGGCCGTAGGTGGTCGATGATTGTTTTATGGTGACATCCCTTTGCTGCTGATGTTGTAACAAGGACTGACGCTGTCTCCACCAAATTACGAGTTTTACTAGTGAAATTAGTTGTCGTAATCTTAATTAGAGCTCATCGAGTTTACGTACGTATGATCTGACGAAACTGTTTTTTAACAATCGTTGGTAGTATGTGAGGTGTGATTTAATTTGATTGTCTTTGTTGTGTGCATCGTTCAGTAGCCTGTGATATGGAAGTTTGTGTCTGTTGGTTCCAAAACAGATGATATTTGGAACAAAGTGACTGAAGCAAGGAAATAAAATAGTGAATTAGTATTAAGTTAAAAGAATAAACATTAGTAAAAAGTACACGGAAGACAAATATAAATTTCCATTTTCTATGCAAATTAGCTTTTCTTATTATTTTATGTACTACTATTTTTAACCATTTATTGGTCTGTGTAACAACGGGTGTATCACAGATGCCGGATTTGTAGGAGAGTGAAGAGTTCAAAATGAGACTTTTTGTATCCTTCTCATCATATCAAATCATACAATCAGTTCCAAAATAAACTTTTTTTTTATATTTTAACTCAGCCACAAGATTACTGACGTACTAAAGTGTTTTGATGACAGCGAAAGATGTCTGGACTGATTGCACTCATGCACATGTGCAATGCCAACTGCCTATCTCGTGACCCAGGAGTCCAGTATTCACGTATCCGGTTTTATGTTGCTAGAATATTAAACACATTTCAGGTTGCAAGTGATTCATACTTTCACCCAGTGTTCGTTTCCCCCCAGTGTAAGCCCCAGTCTTAGGTTCAACGCAGAAAAAAAAAACGTCAATGCATGATTAGCTTGTCATTTTCTAGCGATGACAGATGGCTACCATAGCTTATAGAAAATGCGCAGTTAGATACATTTAAAATTCAAATAAAGGGGTAGCTCGCACACGTTGATCATTAGTGGATCGCCATGTCTGTGTAGCTGTGCTTTCGAGATACTGGCGACGCTTCCCCGTTCTACTGAACTCCCTTCACGATGAGTCTCGCTATTTGGGTAAAACCATTTTCAATTGACCGGTTAAATTAGGACTTAAATGTCTCCTACATTAATTTCGTTATAAATAAAATGTCTTCTAAAAACAATGTTCACTGTGTTTTGACGCATTAGCTTTTAGGCTTACTTAGCCTGATCAGTTCCGTGCGTGCGTACAGACACACTGGCAACAAAACTGCTGGCAACAGTAAGGCTTTCTTCTTTTTCTTCTTTTATTTTGTATTTTATATTCAATTTGATACAAGCCAGTGAGTGTTCAAACTGATGATACCTTTGAAATAATAACAATTTGTGTTGGATTATAAATGTTGACCTTCCGTCTATATCCATCATTGGTGGAACGCCCGCTAGCACCGGTGAATTTCCATTCATGGTAAATTAATTACAATCACACAACCATAGATGTTTAAGGAAGGTTCTCTGTTTTAACAATGTTACTGTTTCACTTCCATACGGTGCATCGGTCACGTAATGTTATTTCTTCATTTCGTTTGTTTCATTTTTAGGCTCTTCTTGATTTGGATGGAGCCTTGTGTGGTGGGACTTTGATTGCAGAATCTGTTGTCGTGACGGCGGCCCATTGTATTGGCAGGTAAAATGGCAAGACCGTTGCCACTACACGGCTATTAATCATGTTGAGGAAATATTTCTGCAACGATTTCCATTTTAATGCATGTGTAATTTCGCCTAACCTATCGTTGGCCTTCGCGTGAATCCATTTGTTTTGTGATTTCAGGTCCAATGAATCCAGTCTTCCCTATTTCTTTGTTTTTCTAAACACGTTGTCAGTGGACGGAGATGGGGAAGGCGCGATCGCTCGAGGAGTCACGTCCTTTTTAAAGCATGAGGAGGTAAACATTTGCAAGCAAAATTTATCTTAGACTTGGCATTAATTTCAAGTAATTTTTGGCAAGACGCAGAAAAGAAATATGGTATTTGAGTTCGTTTTTGAGTTTTCGTGCCATAGTATAGAAGCACATTACGAAAAAATATTTCATACTTCTGAGTGTCTCCTTTTTACTAACAATCACGGTAATTCCAGGGCAGGGACATTGCGTTGCTGTTTTTGAATGAAACAGTTACCACCCTCGCGTTCGCCCCCCTTCCGGAGGACGACGGAATCCCGACGGAACCCCCGACGGAACCACCGACGGAACCGCCAACACAACCACCAACGAAACCCACAACGACCAAAAAACCGACAACGACCAAAAAACCGACAACGACCAAAAAACCGACAACGACCAAAAAGCCGACAACTAAGAAACCGACAACCAAAAAGCCAACGGCGAAACCAACAACAACAAAGCCGAAAACTACCAAGAAACCAACGTTGAAGACAACAACAAAACCTAAAACCACCAAGAAAACAGCCATGAGAGCTTTCCCTGACTACGCCAACGAGGCGGCCGTCATCGTTGGATGGGGAATAACCGTTCCAGGTTAAACAATCCCTATTCCTTTGATAAATTACTGCAAATTGTATTTGACCATATCCTTGTCCTAACGAGCGGTTTCTTCTTTCGTTGACCTCAATAGTGAAAGGCGCGTCAGACGTGTTGCTGAAGGCCGATGTTACTGTTCTCGAAAGCGCAGTTTGCGATAGCCAATACGGAGGCGTCGATGCCACTCGATGGTTGTGTGCCGGCGGAGACGGAACAGACACTTGCTTGGTTATTCTCTTAATTCAAATATAAATTTCCGTCGAATCTGATGCAACAAGCGATGGTTTTCAAATGTAAATTTGAATTTGAAGGGTGACAGTGGCGGTCCGCTCTTGGTCAACGGTGTTCTAGCCGGGATCACCGCCTGGGGTGGTCGATGTGCTGATCCTGAACATGCCGGTGTTTACACACGAGTGAGCACTTACGTTGGTTGGATCCGAACCGAAAACCACCAAGAAACCAGCCATGAGAGCTTTCCCTGACTACGCCAACAAACCGGCCGTCGTGGCTGGATGGGGAACGACCTCTTCGGGTTAAACATTTCTCCATTCCTTTGATACATTTCTGAAAATGTATTTACCATTTGTCTTGTCCTTAAACGAAACGATTTCTTCTTTCGCTGGCTCAATAGGTGGAAGCGCGTCAGACGTATTGATGAAGGCTGACGTCACGATTCGAGAGAATTCAGTTTGTAGCAGTCAATACGGATCGGATTTCAACAGCAATGCTATGTTGTGTGCCTCCGCAGATGGGAAAGACGCTTGCCAGGTTACTGTCTCAAGAAAAATATCGAATCAAATCGAATTTGCAATCGCAGACAACGGTATTTAAATGTCAATTTGATTTTACAGGGTGACAGTGGCGGTCCGATTTTTGTTGACGGAGTTCAAGTCGGTATCACTTCCTTTGGCAGAGGTTGTGCTGATCCTGACCATGCCGGTGTTTATACACGAATCAGCACGTACATCAACTGGATTAAAACCACCCAGGCGAATACTAGTAGCTAAATAGCTTATCAGTTTTCACCCGGTACATCCATGCGGTGTGCAGCTTTCGCCGTTACGACTGAACTTGTTTTAAAAGAAAATCCTTTTTTCCTTTCACCTGCATTCAGCATCTTTCTAAAATGTACCTTCAATGCATATTAAAGTATTTAGTTTGATTACGCACGCGTGAGAAAAAAAAATTCCATTGTGTTGGTAAAATAAATTCTTTATTGAGCAAGCATAAAACTGATGGATGTGTTTGTCTCTTTGGATTACTGCCTCTGCCCCTGCCCCTCCAGTACGCCCTCCTCTATTATGGCATAACTTCAAACGGGCATCGATATGGATTTACTAGTGCTCTTCATCGTGTAACGAAGCAACCATCTTTCCTCTGCGTTGGGTATGGCTGACCAAGCGGAACTATGTCACAGTCCATTTGCTGGTTGATAAGTATGCAGGTGGCGTGTATGTGAAAAAAAAAACAGAGTGTTCCACACCTGTGTCGCAGCCATTTAGGTAAGCCCGTGAATGTTTTTCAAATTCTTTAATTGGAACAATTATGCGTATGGTAACTTTGATGAAAACAATCACAGGGAACCCACTGCAACGCGATTCCATACAAAAAAAAGCGTGGACAGGTGTCAGTTAATGTAATATGGAAACGTCATTAACTTTAAGATTCCTGCGCCCAAGGTCGTCAAAAATAATGAATTGTCTTTTGACGTAAATTTCAACTTGTAAAGTAAAGGTAACAAAAAAAAAAGAAAAAAGGAGAAAGGTTACCACTTCCCCGCTTATTCCTTTCCATTTAGATGACCTTTCCTCCTCTGTCTTTGAACAAAGTAATACCGGGAAAAAGCCAAGTTATGTTTGCTAAATAGAGCTACGAAGTCAGGCAGCCTAGCACATCGTGTATTTAACCTGTGTACGTGATGTTGATTTCACCAGTGATTGTTTTCGCGTAGCTTCAATTCGTAGTGCATATTGAAAGCTTGCCATGTTTATTGCAATTGATTCATATCTTATGTCTGTATGGTTTTGGAATTCTTCTAGTTATTTCCATTTCAGAATTAAATTACCTGTTGTGACTGGAAAACGATGAAGACACGACTTGCGTGATCCCCTGATTCAGTATAACTAAGCCAGTAGAAAGTACAATGAAATTTCTAGGCGGTAGTTGTTGGATGAAACTTGTCCCGCACTGCTCGAACGCCATTGGATGCCTCTGTTCGTCGCACGTCATTTGGTACTGAGAAACATAGAAAAACAGAGTGCGCATGTGTGCAAGTGTATCGAACCGCGCCTTGTGTAGAGAAAATGGCTCTCTTTGCTTCCGTCCTCACTCCTGTCTTATCAAAGTCCTAAATCTAAAACTCGATTGAAAATATACCAAGCTTCCAACCATTACACTTGTGTAACTTATGGATACTTTGTGATATCTACGTCAGCAAAGGTGGACGAACTGGCAAGAGGGAGACACATGTGCGCTGTTCCAATTTACTGGCTTCACACACTTTGTTATGCTTTCCATTTGTATGTATGCGTGTTGCGAGAATGTCCAATAGAATATCAGCACATGTACAGTACAGGTGCGTGATTCGCACCTCCATTTTTTTAAAAATTCCCTTCTGTTGGTGACGTTTGTCTGGATCTAAGCTTTTCAAATGCGTGGACAAACCGTTCTGCTTTCCAGCAACGATGGAAAGGTGCCAAGATTCGTGGGACAAACGCAGTTTGGGTCTCCCTCGAATTGAAATAAAAAGGAGACGTTCGAACACGATGATCATTCGTCGATCGCCATCGCTGCCTAGCTGTGCTTTCGGGACGCTCTCCGGATCCATCCTTCACAATGAGTTTCGCCATCTGGGTAAAACAACATTCGTTTTATTATTTTAAGCCCACATACATGTTGTCCTTTTTTTTTGGCTCGTGATGGTAAATTGAAATTGAATTTTATTATGTTTGGATGGAATAGAGATTAGGCTTAATTTGGCTGGTTGCTTTCGTGCATCCGCACACACTCCGTGCCGGCAATAGTAAGAACATTTTTGTTAAGTTGATATCTTAGAACGTGAAGTGTAGAAGAGAAAGTGAGGGGATGGACGGGCAGAAACAGTGAGTGGGTCGGCGGGCAAGAAAGAGGAATTCTTGACTTGTAAAAAGAATTAAGAGTAGACGGGCGAAAAATGGCGTTGATCGATTTTCTGAAAAGTAGCGTTTAAATACGCTAGCGCCACCTATCCCCCGGCCCTGGACGGGCCCAAAGTTACTAGTACCTCGTCATATGCAAAGCAAATGATTTGACATTGTTTTGTTTTTCCATTTTCTTCCCCATTTGTATCTAACACTGGATGTCGTCGCTCAGAGTGTGTCGGTAAGTTTGCAATCCCTCATTAAATGGCAATGCCAATTTTTTAATTTCCAATAATTTGCTGGAACAGAAAACAACGAGTGCCCGACCGACAAGGTGTGCCACAACTTCCGTTGCATCAATCCTTGCTCCACGTCTTGCGGTGTTGACGCTGAATGTACCGTTCGCAATCACGTCACCGTCTGCCAATGCCCAAGGGGATTCACCGGCGATCCGTTCGTCTCCTGTACTCCGTCTTCCAGCTCCAGCCAGACCAGCCGTCAAAGTAAAATGAGAAAACACTGTTGAAAAAAACGAAATTTTAATGATAATTTTCAAACTTTTAAAGCTGGTGGAGATCACTGTACCCCTACTCCGTGCGGAGCCAACTCCGAGTGTCGGGTCGAGAACAATCGTGCTGTCTGCTCTTGCTTGGATGGATTTATGGGCGATCCCATTGAGGTTCTAATGACATAAATAAAATAATAAACAGTAAATTGATTAATAACAAAAGAAAAACTAACTTAAAGGGCTGTTATCGTGAATGCGAAACTGATTTCCAATGCGATACCAACCAGGCTTGCGTAGGCTTCCGTTGCACAGATCCATGTGGAAGTTGCGGAACTGACGCCGTGTGCAACGTTCGGGTATGTATTTTTGGAAAAACCCTCAAAAGTTTCTGGTTTTGTTCTTCCCCCTAAACGATTACGTAAAAATGGTTACGTCATGTTGTTGTTCCTGGAACGCTCTTTAGAACCAACGCGCAATCTGTAGTTGCCCGGCCAACCTCTTGGGTGATCCGTACAGCGGATGCTACCCCGAGTGCACGCAACACGAGGATTGCCGTAGCAACCAGGCTTGCTTCAATCTCAAGTGCGTCGACCCGTGCCAAGCAGCTTGCGGCGACCGAGCCGAATGCCGTGTCGAGAACCACAAGGCCATTTGCTCTTGCCCCAATGGCTACACTGGACATCCATTCACTGCTTGCCGACCATTCGACTAAGAGTAAGAATGTCATAAGCAATCTTCAGGATCTCTTCTAAGCCATATCTCTTTTTCTCTGGTCAAAACAGGTGATCTTTGCAATTTTTGGCTTTGTACCTAATTTAACGTGTCTCAACAACTGCTTATTTCCTACAAATGGCATGATATTATCTTTAATATTATACCTGAATGATTAACTCTGGCCTTAAAATACAATGAGAAAATTCGTTTTCTGAAAAAGACTACTTTGCATATTTATCATTTTTGTAGCTGTATTTGTAGCTGAAAGTTCTAATAGGTGGTCGCTCTGGAGAAAGGCAGCCTTAAAGAACGAAATCTTATGTTTTTAACGAAGTCCAAAAGGAACTCTTGTGCGCGCGTTTTCAACATGTCACCCCCATAGAAAAAAGAAAACAAAGGAAAAAGGTTGCCACTTCCCTTTTTATTCCTATTCTTGTTAGGTAGCCCTTCCCCCCCTTTTTTTTTTCTTGAGAAAGAAAAACCGGGCAGTTTGTTATGCAACTCTGCTACCCTTTAGTCCTTTGTTTCTCCTTGACCATGTCAGACGCAACAGTTGCACAACTGTCTAAATCGTTTCTAGTTGAAAATTATCACGAATCGAACCGTGCATTTATTGTGTGTGTTAACATTCTGCTCAGCGTGAACTTTTCGTTTTGATCTAATGTTCGTTTGTGTAATTCTTCGTGAAAAGTTCAGAAGGCTGAACAATGGTAGGTGTACGAAATGAAGTGGTGCAAGTATGAAAATTACTATCATCGTTTTAAGTGTCTAGTACTCAATCTATGTATTTGCAGACGGACGTAGTTTAGGTATTTGGAGATACTCCTCTAAAATTGTTCAATTTCACAGTTTTTCGAACTAGACTTAATTGGATCCCTGATTTTAATCTTAATTGACAATTGTTATGGCTGATGGATTCGCTTCCATCTAACTTGCATGAGCAATGAAATTTGGAAAACGGCGTACTTGGGTAATACTTGTTAGTCATTCCTTGAACACTATCGATAGCCACCATTCATCATTTCTTCAAATTTCGCTTTCAGAGCACACAGGGGTACGCAGACGTTCCAATGCCTAGCTTCCAGCTAGGGTGTGACATCTAGGTTATAGGTAAAGTGACCGGCCTGACAGAGAGCGATGCAGATGTGCGCGCTTTCAATTCGCCGTAGTGTTGCAGCTGTTAGTGTACTATAAGCTACCTTCCACACACTTTAGTTTTGCAGAAATATGTAGCCTACATGTTATACTTTTTAGAATATACAATAGGATATCAGCACATGTTGCCGATCTGCGTGACTCGCACCTCACGTTGGTTTCATTTGCCTTGTATTGAATCACACTTGTGTGAATTCAAAAACTGACGACGCACGTGGCAGCCCGCCCAGTTATTGCACTGATGACAGAAGGCCGCAGAAGCTTGTTGAAAAGAGGCAACCGAATACCTCTCATATACAAATTTAAAAAGGGAAGGTAACGTTATAACCTAACCGTAAACGTGGCAACCGCCCCGCTGTAGAAAATGTCTCTTCTGTCATCCCGTCATTGGTCCATTGGCATAGGGGAGGGGGTGAGCCCCGGATCACAGGCAATCAGTCGTTTAGAGCTGATCGATTACTGCTTTTATTTCGCATTAGGGCTTATTTGGAAAACTATGGCAACCAAGCATGAGGTGTTTTCTACTTTTCTGGCGTACAAGTGACAACAAAGACAAAGGGTTTCTTCATTCGGGCGCTAAATGTTTTGTCAGGAGGTGTGCAGGTTTACGTGGCAAAAATTTAAAATAATGTAATTTTTTGCATCAATTGCTTTATGTTTAACAAATATTTATTGACCAAACAAAGACCAGATATGGTTGTAGAGAAACGAGCCATTTGCTGCAATTGCGTGCAGGTTATCTGAACGCAAGTTCTTCCATTGGAATTCAGCCCATTTTGTACAGCTCGAACATATGGCTAGTTACCTGAAACTTGATGAATTAATTTCTTTTCCTTTGTCTATTGCATAGATATATACTTCAGAAGTTGGTGGATAGTCAGATAATTACATTGTACAGCAGAATGTGACATTGAATACTATTGGTGTGGATCAATTTTGGTTCAGTGCCTTCAGCATTTATGACAAGGAAGAAATTCATGCAACCCCTAAAAGCTGTGGTTTTATTTGTCAGTGCACTCTTTCATGATCTTGATCATCGTGGAAAGAACAACAAATTCTTTTTTGACACTGCGTCGCTATTGGCTGCAATTTACACAACATGAACTATGGAACATCTTCATTTGGCTCAAACTGTCATCATTCTCCAACAGGAGGGGATAAATATTCTCACCAATGAATTCAAGTAGGCACTATATTTGATTCTTTTGTATTTGTAGTTACACTCCTAAAATTAATAATTATTGAATAATTCCTGGTGTTAAGGAATATTAAGAACTGGGTCATTGTGACAGGCTTGGCTTCTTTCTTTCCTAATTGAGCCAAATTGGCACAAGTTAGATACTAAATGCTATTCTTTCTATTGTTCTTGGTAATAGAGGCAGAATCCAGTGCTGGTTCTATCAGCTCTGGCTTGGAAAGTTTGAAACATTTCCTTAAAAGAATTTCAACATCAAAAGCTTTGCCTGAATCTGTGTTCATTTTAACGTATCCGATGGAGCGTATAACGCATTCAGCGCATGTGTCTGGAAGGAGTCCGTGAGAAAAATATAAGGTACAAAAGCGCATTGGAAACGGGTCCGTTTACATTAACTATGTTTGTATATTAGTGAGAAGGTACTGCTACCGCCGTTGTAACTGTTGCGCCTGCAATGGTGGTGGAAATGGCAGTGGTGCTTGTCGGCCCCGCTGGTGGTTTTGTAATAGAAAAGGCATTAACGCTAATAACTGTACAATTTGATAAGCACATTTCCGTTGCTAGCTAGATTCAAATAGATTCTTAATCAGTTAAGGAGGAATAGGATGTTATACATTCGTAGGAATTGATTGGCAAAATTTATTTGTACTGTCCTGTACTGCAGTTCAGTCTTAAAGCAAATATTGTAGTTTTGTTTGTTGAGTTGGCGGATGGCAGTGGTGGTGATGTCTTGCAAGTTAAATGATTTAACTTTGTCGGAGCTTTGCCGGAGCGAAGAGGCAAATAGCAGGAACTCAGGAATACAATTGAGGTAACAGATGCAATTCATGTTAGGTGTGTTAGCTATGCTAATTTCACGTGAATGACGGTTACTCAGGTAGAAGGCACTGCACGGAAGCATTGTTATTTTAATGTTCCATGTATGTGTAGCAGTTCCTGTTTCAAAGTAGAAGACGAGCTGAACATCAGAGGGTGTAGTGGCAGATAACAGTGCGTCGTGCTACATTGTGGTAATATGTAACGTTAGTACATAGCTTTTTTGAATTAATTAGTTTTATTTTTACTTACTATGCTGTCCGCTGCTGTCTCCGCATATAGTTGGAATTGTAGAAGTCGATCCACCAACCTAGGAAGTCTCGGTGGAAGTTCCTAATGTCGGCTGGGCAGTATGGCAGTATGTCGATGTGGTTTCTGCTTAGATATTGAACATCATCGATGCTGATTTACATTTGTGTTAACGAACTTAGCTCATCCTCCATTCACTACATGCTCGGTAGGCAAAAATACGGTAAATTACAAAGAAGAATTTGGTATTAGTATATTGTTTCAAGTGTTACAAATATTTCAATTTATATACTCAATTTAATTAGTACTATAATATTAACATTAATAATTAATGAACAAGTTAATAAAACTCACCCTCATTTTCTCCATATTACGATAAAAATTCCCAAACCAGAATAATGGCAGATGTGGTGGCCTACGACACCCCTGGACAACACCGAAGATAACAAAGCAAGGTAACATTTGACATTGAAAGGTAAGTTACTAAAATAAAATACCTAAACGTAAAATCACATCACATGTATCAGTCATGCCGAGGGACGATAAGCGCAACCCGTTTGAGGCAATCAATAGTACACATTGGACGAGCAGAACACTTGAAAACATAAAACAAAACGATTTCAGAGATTAGTTCAAGAAAATGTATAACAGAATACTGTGCCACTATGTGATAGAAACGAAAGACTTATTATTAGGGTCCAGCACCAGACATCAGGTAATAGGATAATAACTGATACAGAAAATGGCAAAATGAAAATTTTGTTTACCTTAGCAACAGTCAGGTGGCCTTTGCAACCCATGCTTACTATTCACACACAATTACTGCAAAGTTAAAATGAAAAACATGTAATTTACAAGTTTAAATCCTGCACAAATGCATAACACTTTGAAATCAAAGATGAATTTGCAAATTACTTAAAATTACCAGTGAAACTCACGAACATCCGAAATGTACCACAATCCCTTTTCCAGAAGCAGAGTTGATTGAGTGAATGGATTCTCACACTTATTTTCGAGCCTTAAATAGCAGGTCCATTCCTCCTCTTTCCCCTTCAATTTAGTTATAGCGGTGGCGTCTGGACTTACTTCATAAATATTTAATGAGGTAAAACGTACTTTCTTCTTCCATTATTTAATTTCTGTTTAAAGCTGCATTGCTTTTACGTTCATTTTAGTATGTGTACAAGAGGTATAAAAAATTTCAGTATTTATCCAAGAACCCTTCTTTATCGTTTGTAGGAAACTATTGACCTAGGGCCTACCACATGATGCATTGTTTGGCGTGGCTGTACAAAACCTAAAACTTGTTTTTATTTTATTTTTAAATCAGCTGGTTCAACAGCTGGTTTAGCAGACTAACTAAACAAAGCAAACATATAAGTGTATTACCCGAAATATCCATGAGCTACTCCAAAGGGCTGAATATATAAACATATAGGAGCTACATGGAAGCTTGTACAAGACTATGTAAAAAGGTGGAAGTGAATTACGGCGATTCCATATGTGAAGCTCTTAAAGGAAAAAGGTTAAGCTTTCTGTGTTCAATTTTTGTTGTACTATCAAGAACTTATTCATTTCTGCTCTGTAATAGGTCAGCATCTCCAACTGAAGGTAGAGAAAAGAATCTGAATTATTACTCCGAAGATGCAAAGTTTCAGCTTGTGGAAGCCTCCTAAGCACATATGTTGTTTGCAGCAAATTTTCATCATGTGCCTATTGTGAAAGCGCTAGCTGTACCAGAAAATGGCTTTCTCTCTTCATCTGATATATCTCTTAAATTTCTCATGCACAAGTAGAGCTATCTGGAATTCATTACCAGTCTGGAGAATTTGAAAAAAAAATAAACTATTAATCTACATCCAAAGCAGGTCCAAAAGAACATTAATATATCCCAAGTGATTGCCTGATGAGCATCGGATAGCAACCAAAGAACCTTATAGTTATGAAGATTAGTTTTCCCCAACGTGACATTCCAAATTCAATTCATCACTGCTAAGAGATTTATATTAGTTGTCTCACTTGTACCCTCTGTACATTCTTTTAGGCGTCTCACTATACTTTTTGTTAGTTTGACCTGAATATGAATAAGTGGCATAGCAGTTTAGGCCACCATAGCACAGAATTTTTTCCAGTTTTGCGAACATACCATCACAGCATCTATGAGGAACAGGAGAGGTTAAGTTTTCTTTCTTTAAAAATCTATTTATTTCATAACATACCGTGATGAGCTCTTCTTTTGTAATGGGCAGCCCTCTCTAAGTACTTGCATAAGTAATGCTTCAATACTTGGAATAGCTGAAACAAGTGGTTGTGATAAAAAAAACTATCAGCACCACTGGCAAGAATGTAAACGTGTATGGCAATCCGTTATGGCAATCCGTTATGGCAATTCGTTATGGCAATCCGTTATGGCAATCCGTTTTACACAAAAAAAAAAAAAAAATTTCGCCAAAAAAAAAAAAAAAAAATCACACTTTTTTCTTTTTTTCCGACACGTAGCCATCTACCGCTCAGACTCGTTATTACTGGCGTAGGCAATTTCAGTCCATTGGATGCCATTCGCAGTTAGTTCAGTAGCGTGGATGGAGAGAATAACGCGTGGCTGGAGGAACAATTGAAAAATGGATAAGATAATACAACAAAAGGATGGTAAGTATTAACATTATTATATTGGTTTTCAATTATTAATTATTGTTTATTAGATCAAATTATGAAGCTGCAGGCCCAATTATTGGAACAACACAAAATATTAGATAACAGCAAAGCTAAGGATGGTAAGGGCTTATACGTAATGATTCTATTTATTTGCTTTGATTCATTTGTGTTTTGTAGCTCAAATTTTGAGTCTACAAGCTCAGCAAGGGGAAAAGAACAAATTGGAATGGAACAGTTTCCAAACAGTGAAGGAGGTTTTTCCAAACTCATCCCTAACTGAACATGAGGATGAATTGGCATTAGGTGAACACAGTCAGGTACCTAAACTTTTCAAATAAGAATTCTAAATAAGTATAGAATTTTAACAAACAATTATTTATTGCTTAGTTATTCAGTCTACCACCTGACAGTGTGTTAAAGTTAAATTCTGTTAGTGCTGCACTAAAAGAATTGTTAGTAATAAGTCCATGCAGCGAAGGAATTGAACAATTGTGGGACCGTATTTGGGCTGAAAATGGGTGTGGTACGGAAATCCAGAAATAGCACGAGTTCAACATAAAACATGAATTAGGTACTTTTCGGTTTTTTGTCTATCGAAACAGTATTTTTAATGCTATTATTTTGCATTCACAGAATTCTAGTGGGGGATCAAGTCAAGTCTAGAAGTGTTACAGGATGGAAGAGTGAGCCTACAGTTGAAAAACACTGAAAGTGCATTACCATTAAGGTATGAGGTAAAGTAATAGAGTATGCAAATTGTCTAATGAGAAGTACCATCTTGTGTGAATGAATCATGTGTAACAGCAGTCCTTTATAGTTCTGTTATAGCTAGAAGCCTCAAATAATTCTGCTTCTCTTGCTAAAGAACAACTTGTCCTTTACACTCAGAGTGTTGGTGAAGCTGGGTACTTAAATGGCCCTAAAGATGTTTCACTTCACTGGCATTGCAGCGATGAACATCATACATGGACTCTTTAGGTATGAAAGGAATTTTCTTGAAAAATGTTTGAACTTATGATGAAGCTTTTCTCCTCCTTTTTGCCAACCATGTCTAATCTACAAAAAAAAATTTAAACAATAGGAAAGGATTTTCAGCATACTGGGAACACAACTATCAACAATGCAACATTCTAGGGGTGTTATTTTATCCTTCAAGAGCCTTATACAATGAATTTCATCTACAATTTGTATGGCCTTTCCCGAGCTTCTGCCAGAAGTTGAATCTATGAGTCATGTAAGTCACATGAGCAACAATTGAGATGCTTAATGGTGTTGTTTTTCTTTTCTCAGTGTAGGTTAATAGTAACATTGGATCTGAAAAAATTCTTGGTTGGGGCATGACACTGAATAAATTGTAATGATTGGATGGATGACATGATATTTCTATACTTCATTCGGATTCCCGAGACGGTATTTGATATTTAAAAAATTGAAGTGCATATCTGGGCTCCCTTCTTTTCTGAAGCCCCGTTTCCCCTTGACTCATAATAAGCCCGTAGGGGGTCATGCCCCTACTGTGCGGTATATATAAAAACAACATATACCGAGGTTTGGAGTGCTCTGGCCGGAAAGGGGACGTGGGGTGCCGCTTCGTCCGATGATGTGTTCACGGAGGGTGACGTGGCTGCCCACAAATCCGAACTAAAGGTTAATCGCTCCTGTAAAAATGTTCCAAATCTTCAGCTCTTCTTCCGGCTTCTCTTAGCCAATCACCGGGTAATCTCCCCGGTGGGTCAACAAGGCAGTGTCTCCCCCTGCCTGGGTTGACGGCAACTTTTGAAAGGGCTATTGTGCCTTTTTAAAGTTGCAAAAATAATTGTAATGTGCAGAGAATTTTCAATAAAATTTTTTATAAAATATTTTTTGCAAAATCCGTTTCTTTCATTGTCTGTATTCGCTGTGTTCACACGTTACACTTTTTATATTTAGCTTGCTTAATTCACCTTTATTGTTTTTGTCACCTTTGATGGTAAGCATTGTTTCCATTGGTTTATCGTTTATCTGTAAGTATTATTTATTACACTCTTTGAATTCTTCAACTTAGATTCAAGGAACAATCTGGATTTTTTTGAAGTAATTTTGTATTTTGTTTTACTCGTATGGGAACCGATCCCCAGACATTCAGCGTGCAACGCCGATGCTCTAACATTGAGCCACGAGATATATCTAAATATTTTATTATCGCATATCATATGTTATCGTCTAGGATGTTTATGCAGTCTTTCACAACTATATGTTTATCTTTCTATTGCTTTCATAAGGTTCATAGCTCTGTGGTAGAGCCTTTAGCTGCGATACCTGTTACCCTGGGTTCAAACCTCAGTAGATGTGTAAAAATGAAGTAGAATAAATGTAGATATAATAAATGAGTACATTGCAGAATTGCATTTCAGTTTTATTCTAAGTGTAAATGCAAGTCCACAAGTGACTAGAAAAAAAAGCCCACCTCAAATCCTATGATTCGTGGCTCATTGGTAGAGCATCGGCGAGGTATGCCGAACATCCAGGGTTCAATCCTGGATAATAATAAGAATGCTTACAGATAAACGATAAACCAAATCGACCTTACCATCTAATGTGACAAAAACAAATAAAGCAAAGCAGTAAAAAAAAATTGATAAATAATGTGTGAACAAAGCTAACACAGACAATGAAAGAAAACAAATTTTGCAAAAAAAATTTTATAAAAAATTTTATTGACAATTCTCTCTGCACATTACAATTATTTTTGCAACTTTAAAAAAGGCACAATAGCCCTTTTCAAAAGTTGCCGTCAACCCAGGCAGGGGGAGACACTGCCTTGTTGACCCACCGGGGAGATTACCCGGTGATTGGCTAAGAGAAGCCGGAAGAAGAGCTGAAGATTTGGAACATTTTTACAGGAGCGATTAACCTTTAGTTCGGATTTGTGGGCAGCCACATCGCCCTCCGTGAACACATCATCGGACTAAGCGGCACCCCACGTCCCCTTTCCGGCCAGAGCCCTCCAAACCTCGGTATATGTTGTTTTTATATATACCGTACAGTAGGGGCATGACCCCCTACGGGCTTATTATGAGTCAAAGGGAAACGGGGCTTCAGAAAAGAAGGAGCCCAGATATGCACTTCAATTTTTTTAATATCAAATACCGTCTGGGGAATCCGAATTAAGTATAGCAATGTCATGTCATCCATCCAATCAATACAATTTATTCAGTGTCTTGCTCCAACCAAGAATCTTTTCAGATCCAATGTTACTATTAACCTATATTGAGAAAAGAAAACAACACCGTTAAACACATCA
>NC_081336.1:0-46666 GCF_022539665.2 Daphnia carinata | reverse complement strand
GCTGCTGCAGAACAAAAAACAACAGTAGAATACATTACAATACAACAGTCCATTGCTATACATGCAAAGATTTGTTGGAAGGTAAATGTCTCACTGATATGATCATGGACATGGTGGTCTTGTCCCAACCAGGAGTGCTTATGATGCTACAAAAGTAAGGTAGATCAAAGTTTCTAGGATCCTGAGCAATGATGTGAATTATTATTGAGACTTTTCTGCAAGTTGAGAATATCCAATAGGCCACTTCTATGATCTGCAGTGTTTTGAGTGTCAAGCGGATGTTGGTCCCTGGCATGCTGTGAAGTGTTTGATTTCTCCTTGATTGTGCATGAATTACTATTGCCAGCCATATTCCATGATCAAAAAGAAGCTGATGCCTTGTTGAAAAATGTTTCATATTTCTTGCTTTTAAATTGTAATGTAAACCACTTTTCGCCACTAGGATGCTTCTCCATTACGTTCCCAGAACATGAACTCCATTCGTAGGACTTCCATTTTAATTTCATCAACTATTTGATCAACCAAGTTGTGAAAGAGAAAACAAACCAGAGGTTACTAAAAACAAATTTTTAAAATATCTTATTCATCAATATGATTTCTTATTGTGTAGCAGTTGCTCGTATATGGGGAAAATTTTGAATCCTTCTGCAAGGCAATATCAAAACATGTTTGCCCAAAAAGTGAAGCATTGAAAAAGAGATGTTAGCTGAAACTGTGCCAAACTGGTGAGTTAATCCCTATTTATTTTGCTAAAAATTAAAAATGTTTACGGACACCTCGGGTTTGCTTGAAACTTAACGATAGGTAATTCCCTGCTTGTATTTTGTTATTTTCTTTATTTGATTGTTTGTTGGTTTTTCTAGTGAAAATGAAATTACAAAAAATGGAATTTTCTTCAAATGATTTTGACATTTGTGATTTTTTTCCCCAGCAACCGCAGGTTTACGGAAATCATTGATGCCGTCATATACCACCTGTGCACCTGTTATCTGCACCCAGATCCTAATCTATTACAATGTGTGCCACAAATAAAAGGAAGGATAGAAATACAGTGGCAGAAGAATTAAACTCCAAAAGAAAATTTCCGTCCAGTGTTTTACGTCTGTATTTTTATGGATTACGGAATATTTCGAAGAAATGTATCTGCCTAATGACGATTTTGGTGGATATGGGCAGAATCTGCACGCCGAAACTCGATGTGGATGCAAATTCTATTTATGGAGGTAAATAAAAATACTGACTGATAAAATTTGTCGCAAGTCGCCGGCAATATTTAGGGACTGTGGCATCAGGCAGGGTTGTTTACCATGATTGAAAAGAGAATCGTGTAACCGAGTTAACAGCTACCAACATTTGCAATTCTCAATCCAACCCATAAAAATTGCCTGGCATCTAATGAATAAACATTTTCTGGTTCTCCCAACTGATGATGGTTAAGCACATGCAGAATGCTGAATAACTAATGATATAATAATACTGATGACAGAGTCCTAAGGAAAGATGGCGGGAGAAAAAAGTAAACAAACAAAACGTATCGTACCCTCTAACAAAAAAGTCTTCCAATAACCGGTCTCATCCCTATATTTTACGGAACTCCAATGCAAAAAAAAAGTGCTATTATCCCGTGGATACCAGGTAATGCTAGTGTAGTGATTGTGCAGCACAAGGTAATTTAAAAGTTAAATAGCTGGTTTAACGAGAAAACCAATAACTTAATTAAAATCAGAGTTCAATTTTTTTCCCAAACTTCACGAAATGTTGTTTCTGGCCAATTTTAATAAAACTAGGAAGATCCGAAGGTATGGCAATATGGCAATCCGTTATACCCAAAATAAAAATAAAAATATTGGCCTTTTTTCGGTTTACGGCTATCGCCATCTAACGGTCACATTTCTAGTTAATTCTCTGCGTACACTGACCGAAAAGCTGGCCAAAAATAATTTCCATCGGACGGCGCTGCAAGTTCACCAGCCTCTAGCGGCTGAAATAAAAACTATTTTTTGACATGTGATTCTCATTGTTTACTTTGTTGTTACGTTGGAAGCGTGTGTTTGAGTTTAGTTCGTCGGAATATCTTGTTGTTTTTACCTCCACCCCTATTATTGATGTGCAAATTTTACGCTGCTTCGTTACCAACACAAAACGTAAGCTGTTGGGCATAGAACAAGGTAATATTAACGTACTTTTGGAAAACCAGGTCTCATGTTGTATCATTATGGATAAAGCCATTGTTATAAGCATGGTAGCATTCATATCTCAATGCAACAAAATATTCACAGTCTGTAACAGAAGATTTTTTTACTGAAATAAAATCTTCAAGAATTTCTAACAAAATGTGCTATTTGCTATCAATATTCCGCAAGAATTGGATCTCCCGTTTACTTTTTCCAGTAATAACCATATCTGTTCCACTATCACATTAATTCTGATGGCTATCAAATTAAGGGAATGGTTTTGAAACATTTGCGTCGCTTATTATGTATGTGGTAGTGCTTTGAAGTGGTATACAGGTCGTACCTGAAAACTGAACTTTACGAACTTTGAAAGTCCATGTTATGTTAATTTACTATAGTTTACGTTTGAAACTACGCAGATCATTTGTAAGTTGTGAAGGAGAACATAGTTCATTTTTTAAATTTTCTAAATTTTAACTTTCAGTACAACTTCCGGTTTGAAAATGCCTAATAACTCACTATCTGTTGGTCTGAATGAAAAAAGAACCACATTTTCGTAATCCTCGTGAAATTTGGGGTCGAATCCATGTGTCAGTAGGAAATACCCGAAAATCGTCAAAAATCGCAAATTTCCCTGAACTATAGTTCAGGGAAAATCGCGATTTTGGCCAAATTGGACTTTTCGCCAAAAACAGTTCAAAATAGGTCAGACACACCTTAAATTTCACGAGGATCACGAAAATCATATTCGTTTTGTTGTGGGCCCAGTATTTCTGGAGATATAGTCTACTTCCGGTCACTTCCGGTAATTTTTTTTTTCAACTTCGCAAAAACTACAAAATGAATATTAATATACCAAACATTTTAAGCATTTTGATCATATATGAAATGGTGTGGTGGCTTCTTTCGTGCTTGTTTTGTTATTTTACTGCTGGTTGATTGATATACTTATGACACTACTTCGTTAACAGAGACTACTAGCATTATGTATCACGCTAATTGGAAGGTATACCTGGTAAATATAGATAATAGCTTGAAGATATACCACATACTATTATTATAACCTTATCATGCACGGCCATCTGATGTACAGTCAGGTTTAAAAATAAGCCTGTCTTTTTCTTATTTTACGTTACGCTGTAGCGTATTAGCACGCTACGGAAGTTTCGTAATACTAATAGCCTTGTGGTAGAGCGTCTGACTACGGGAATCGAAAGTCAAGAGTTCGAGTCCCATCTGGACACTCTGTGCCAGAGGATTGAGTTACTGTCCCCTTTGTGGACAATATTTCTTTGTACAAAAAATTAATCACTGTATTGTATTTATAGGTGACATTCCGAGACGGGAATATTAATTGCGTTGGGACGCACAACAATATTATTACAAGTGCAAATAGGTTTCCTTCAAAAGACATGGAAAAATAGTTAAGCAATTTACAAGACTCATGGCTGTATGGTTGAGCATCGGCGTCGCACGCCGGAAATCAAGGGTTCAATCCCCTAAAGAGTCAAAATGAAATTAAATCAATATATATAACTCAAAATGTCAAATTAGATATACAATGCATGTATACAATTCAATATCATTAATGCACTAAAAGATCTAGAATCTCCATGAAGTGAGATTACAGTGCATCGTTCCATAAACAATGAAGTCGTCTAACAACGAAATATTCGCTCATAATTGGGAACAGCGAAAATTGAAAAACATGTACGTCAATGAAAAAAGACGTAACAACATAAATAAGGCAATGTTCACAATAGTGAAAAATGCACGGCAGTAAAAAAGACAAATTTTGTAAATTTTTTTTTAAAGAATTTGTATTGACAATTTTCTGCACAATTTAAAGACTTTGCAACTTTGAAAGGGCAAAATAGCCGATTTCAAAGTTGCTGTCAACCAAGGTAGGGGGAGACACTACCTCAGTTGACTCACCGGGGAGATTACCCGGTGCGTGGCTAAGAGAAGCCGGAAGAAGAGCGAAGGTCGCGGACAAGCTTTTACGTGAGCGATTAACTGTTAATTCGGATTTTTGGGTAGCCCCACAGCCCTCCAATGATATCATCGGACCATGAGGACATCCACGTCCCCTTTCCAGACAGCGCACTCACAACCGTTTACTGCTGATCACAGTAGGGGCATGACCCCCTACGGGCTTATTAAAAATTTAAGGGAAACGGGGCCACAGAAAAGAAGGGAGCCCAGATATGCACTTCAATTTATATAAATTTTAATACTTTGTTTTCGGGCCGCAGCAACGACTGAAGATAATGGGCAGGAATCATTTTTCAAAAATTCCTTCGGGCTTCCAACCGTTATCATTACGAAATTTGGTTCGACTAGATACCTCTTTGGATTCAATATGATTCTTAACCTATTTAAAGAAAACGAAACATGATTTAATTTTTAAACGTTTGCCTATCAATATATATTCAACAAGGATCGGTGCAATCCTTCTTTACCTCTTGTTTTGGTGAACTACTGGTATTAACTGTATTCAGCTAATGGTTTGACAGACATAGCGCTTGCTTGGATGGTAAGTTGACGGGCGGCGAAGAAACTAGTCATTAAGCGACTAACTATTTTCTAATACCTATGCAAATAACACAACAAATGGCATTTTAATTAGTTATAATCATGGGTTACCAGGCACAAAAAAAAGAAACAGACTTATTGGTTGAGACGGTTCAAAACGTTCCAACTTCTTTCAGGATCCCTGCATCAGAATGCCAGACTGAGGATGAGTTCGGAAGTCGCGAATTGAGATTGCCAATTTCGGTAATATACTTGATCTCTTTCATACTAGGCATGTAATCTAAATTCGCTGTACAATGTACAACAAAAAACAAAGCAGTAAAATAATTCTGTATAAAAAATTTACAAAATTGCATTTTGTGACACCTATTTGGCTTTGTAAAGTGATGCTAACTTACAACATAGTCCTGTGAAGTTGGTCACCGGGCATGACAGCAATACATCTTCGATATAAACTGAAGCAGTCTGATTCAAGAATGCTTAGGTTGTCCAAACACACTGCATAGTGACTGATGGAACAGCAGAAAATCAGGATGTAGATTAACTGATTTTCCAGAAATAAGTACTTTTGACGTTTGAAATTCTGACCAACTGGTTTTGCTGTTCACATTTTTCAAAATGTTGAGCACATATTTAAGGCCACCATAGCACAGAATTTTTTCCAGTTTTGCAAACATACCATCACAGCATCTATGAGGAACAGGAGAGGTTAAAAGTTTTCTTTCTTTAAAAATCTATTTATTTCATAACATACCGTGATCTTCTTTTGTAATGGGCAGCCCTCTCTAAATACTTGCATAAGTAATGCTTAAATACTTGGAACAGCTGAAACGAGCGGTTGTGATAAGAAAAAGTATCAGCACCAGTGTTTGGCAATACGTCTTACCCAAAATAAAAATAAAAAATACTGTCCATTTTCTGTTTTACTTGTATCGCCATCTACCGGTCACGTTTCTAGTTAATTCTCTGCATACGCTGACGGAAAATTTTTTTAAGCCCGACTAAATAAGCCCGACTTTCTGTTTTTTACGGTTAATTCAAAAAGTAAAAGCCTAGTCTAAAAATATACCCCATTTTCGTGATCAGCGATCAATTTCGAATCGGAATAATGTATTTTTAATGAAATCTAGGATTTGAAGAAAATTGGAAAAGTGAGAAGGCTATAGCCTTCTTACTTTTTCAATTTTGGCAAAATTTTAGATTTCGCTTTAAATACATGTTTCTGATGCAGAATTGAACGGGAATCACGAATATGAGGGTTGTTTTCTCGTGGGATTCACAGTTTCTGAATAAGACGTAAAAAAAGCTGAAGTTGGGTCTAAAAAAATAAGCCCGACTTTATCTTTAAATGACGATTATCTCAAAAACGGCTTGCATGACAAAAAAACAAATGGCTTTTTCTGAATCAGCGTTAAAATTGGGTTATACTTTGGGATTTTCTTCGCATTCCGAGAGATTTCGATTTTTTCCGATTTTGACAAAAGTGGGAAAGCAAAATTTTAGATTTCGCTTTAAATACATCATTTCTATGCAGAATTGAACGGGCATCACGGATATAAGGGTTGTTTTCTCGTGGAACTCATATTTTATGAATAAAACGTAAAAAATAGTAAAAAATAGGGTTAAAAAATAAGGCCGGGCTTATATTGTCGGGCTTAAAATTTTTTCCTATTAAAAAATATCATTAAATCTAGCCAACTATAGATGATTCTGATTCAAAATTAAACAAGGAACACGAAAATGGAATTTTTTTTTACGTAGAGTTTACGGTTTTTGAATAATCAACTAATTTAAATACTTACCAAATCTCACCTAACACACGATACTTTGACGAATTGATTTTCAGTATTTCGCACAGTAACGTGCCGTCCACGACTAGGATTCAAGCGCTAGGTACTTTTCGTAGTCCTGAAACTAATAACTGCATTCCATAAATTAGCTATTCTGATTTCTCTGAAATGACCGTCAGTAGCAAATATCATTTAATACAAGTTAGCTTGCTTCTGGCTAGTTTGGTTTACGAGTCTTTCGTTACTTAATTCCAACTCACATAGCTGTAGTATGTGTTTTCCCCAGAAGGCATTCTGTTAACAATCCTGCCATTTCATCAAACTTTATGTCAACCAATACTTTCAATTCCATATCAGCAACAGTGAACATTGAAGGACATTGGAATTGAGTTAACGGTCCTTGCAACCTTTCGTAACGGATACATGATATGGCGGCATATCTTGTTATCGAAATTATTACGATAACAACATATGTCCGCGTGCAGTCCCCAGAGAATATGTATATGATATGGAAAAAAATCCCCATTAGTTTGCAATGTTTCGGATTAATTTGGCATACGAAAAAAAAAGGAAATCATTTGGTAGTCTACTTAAGCTACCGGCATTGGGTCACGGCCACGACAGAGGCGGCTACGGAAACGCCAAATGTCCTAAAATGCGGAATTAATACACAAGAAAATTAGCATTTCTATGGTAGTTCGTACAAAAAAAAAGAAAATAGAGAGATTTTTCTTTGCCTGGAATTCGAGCTCCATGCCCCGACGCTTGGCAATTTCCTCCACTTCTTTAGCAATGTTCTCCTGCGAGGTACCGCGTATGTCAATGTATTCCATGTCAGCCGAGCTAAAATTTCATAGAACGAATGTATTCATACCTGAATGTCTTCGTATATTGAAAAATTTTACCTGTAATGACACGAAATGGCTTTGCGGAATCCGTTGGTTCTATTCATTCCCGATCCGTGAATTAGAATAGGATGGAAAAACACAGTATCACCTGTGAAAAAATTTATTTAATGTTTTCTGTCTTATTTCCTATTTTTGTTCGTTTGTTACCTTTTTCCATCGGCAATTCGACAACTGGGTGATTGTCATATCCACGAACTCCATGATACATCTTGTTGACACCTTTCTCCCAATCAGGATAGTCGTGTTGGTGAAGAACTCCTTTATGAGTGCCGGGCAAGACAATCAGGCATCCGTTGTCAGGTGTGATGCGTTCCATCGCTGTCCAAGAGCAAACGATGCGATCCGCAGGACGGAAGGGGAAATAATGCAAATCCTGTGCCAAAATAATGCGAATAAGGAGGAACAATTTTATTGCCCGAGAGACAGCTTACCTGATGAAGAGGATGGCGAGATGTTTGGGTACCCGTATCCGGTGGCTTATTAATCAGCATCGTATGCATGGCACGAATATTGGGTCCAATGAAGCACTCAACATGGTCTAAAACCTACAATTGGGTGCAAAATACAAAAACTTTTGTTTTAAATGTGGAAATTAGGTGAAAGAAATTTTCCAACTTACTGGTGGGTAAAGGCAATACTGGAAGAGAACATCATCATACACAAAATCTTGAGCTTTGTTGTATAGGCGTTCACCAGTTACTGTGCTACTTTTGGCCAAAGAGATGTCTTTCATCATGGTGATTCCATTCCATGGCAAGCGGCGATCACACAAGGCAAGAAATCTTTCTTTGCAAGCATCTAAAAGCTGTGAACTAACAAGACGGGGAACCACAAGAAACCCATTGTCCTCATAAAACTGTCTCTGTTCCAGTGACAATAGGGGATTGTCTAATGTGTACCGGAATCTGGAATGACCATTCACGGATCCCTGTGACAAAACAAAAGTTAAGCTCTCTCAAAATCTACCATGGGAATAAAACCAAAAGTACCTGTTGGAATCCATTTACATGACCATTCATATGTCCAAGGACTGTTTTCAACCTTGTTTCAGCCATAGTTTCTCACTTACTGCTAAGGCTTGTTTAACCTAGTTAAGATTTCTTAATTTATTTGAAAATCCTAGATGAAAAGATCACTTACTATAACTTCTGCGAGAGAAACGTTTTCCTGGCAAGTTTTGGTAACAGGATGGTTGATGCCAAACCTTAAAAATGGCAACAGATGTCTGGGTAAAATCAAACGACGTAGTAGACAACTGACAGATATACAATATGATAACACAAACTGTCTATCGATGGTTCAAAGGGTACGATAAGCACTAAAATCTAAATTAATCTATGAAGTATACGTGATGAACTACGCGTAGGAAAATGGCAGACAATAATCAGTTTCAAAAATAAAAAGTTTAAAATCCTTACAACTCCACTCCGCCCAACGTCATAAGTTCCCCGTAGTTTCGCTAGCAGACAATATTGACAAACAAACACCTAGTGTGCCCTCTGATGGTAATTCAAAAACTATTAGGCGCACGTAAAAACGATTTAAATTTTCGTGATCCTCGTTGAATTTTAAATTAAATCATGTATACTGTGTAGTTATCCATAGATAGTCAGCGTTTAAAAGAAAAAAAATAATGGAGATTTCTCACATTTTTTTTTATTTGTGCGAAACAATAAATCTTTTGGAATTTGTTATAAATGACTTGTTATGCTCAAAATTAAACGCCAATTTTGGAGAAAACGTTCGTTTTTTATTAAAACAGCCGTTATTGATAAAAAAATGGAACCAACGTGCTGTTGGCGGGCCAACATTTTATTATCCGTTGTTCCTTCGTCTTCCACGTTTACATTACATTCTAGAGGGCAACGTGAAAACAAACATGATTTTTGTGATTTTTGCTCAACTCTGAATAGAAATCATGTATTTTAAACTAAATTTAGAATTAATAATAAATAATTACATAATAATAAACTAGCCAGGAGATTGGCCGATGGCATTGCTTTGCTTGCACACGTGAAGTACGTGGTGCGTACGCCAAGGAAAACTTTCTTGGACTAACTGTTGTTTTTTTTTTTCTTAAAATTGCACGCACTACACTCCAGTGTCAAGATATTATTTAATGTGACAGTGCGAACTTTTGACACCGGGTTACAGGAAAAGTATCTATCTAAGCTCTTTTCGTGTGATCGATCGTAAACTTCGTAGAACAATGATCGGACATGTACTAAAATGTTTCGACACAAATCTGTAAATGGCATCGTATTAGAAGCTGCCATTAATTTCACTCGTTCTGTACGTAAATGGGCAGTAATCTCTAGCAAGCTGGGCGTACAAAGAGGTGGGTGGAACTGGCCGGCCACTACCGGAATCGTATATGTGAGACAGGAAGCTATGTTTCAGTTTGTTCCAATCGGCCAAATCGGTTTTTGGCTGATAGAATACATCCGCTCTTCCACTGCCGATGGCGTAGAAGGCATCAGGTGGTTGGATGAAGAGAGAGGAATTCCGCGAACAGAATAACAAAGTGCTTGCTGGCAATTCGTCCCGATCGCAAAAATCGAGTATGGCTTCAGTTACTGCAGACGGACCAAGACTCAGGTAATTGTCTGGCCGGAACGCCAAACTCATAGATTTCATCAAGAAATGGAGAAATGGATGTCCGGCAGAGAAAGCCATGACGCCGTTTTCGATCCAGTTGGGTATGAAATCCCTAACAGTGCCGACCGTGTTGTTCAGACTGTCCAGCGGACGCATCACTATGCAATCCAGGTCAAGATAAATGCCTCCATTCTTCCAAAGTAGGGCCACTCGGATCGCATCACTCCTGTGAACAAGCGGAGTGGTTGATTTGTTCAACAATCCGCTGCGGTAGAACTCCCATAGCGGCGTATCTTCCAAATGATCAAGCAAATTTTGCCGCAAGATACGCACGTTTTCGATTCGCCGCAGCAGAAATTTAGTGATAGCGCAATTAACTTCGTCGTTATCGCTCTTGTTTCTGGAGAGATTCGCAATTGGCGTCTTCTCCATGTACAGTGTCACGCTGGCGTGAGGATTGGCCCTGGCAGCAGATTCTACTCCACACGCCTGACGTGCAGTAAGACACGATCGACCGGATGTCTCAATAAAGAAAATATTTAAACCGTTGAATTTACCAATGGGTTCATGTAACGACGTGATGCTTTCAGGATTAGTTTCACCTATGAAAAAAAAATGAAAAATGTTTAATTTTTATTGTAAAATTGTTTGTTACCGTTATGCTGAAACGAACTAAGAAGTGCCATGACTCCTAAAGTTAGAATAATTAATGCCAATAGGAATCGCTGTTGGATTTTTCTTTTCGATATTGCTCCTGGTAGTCGCATTTTGAGAAGATCTAACTGTTCTATTGAAATTGAATATATGAATATCCACCTTAAACCTAACCTGGGAGGACGAATTTCTGATGAATAGCTAGCTAAATATCTGCTGGCACTGATTCCATGACAAGGCAGCTGATACAGACTTTCTTTCCACCAACTAGAGGAGCCCGCCCACAGCAAAACAAATCGGTGTCTTCTCAGTCAATGGTTTCACGCTGGTAAGCTTGTGAATGTGGGAGGAGGGGCTTCAAATGGTGATGCCAACCATCCATAAGGCCAGCCTCCAGCCAATCCATTGTGTCGAAAGCAGGATGATGGTTGTCTTCATCGTAGTCTTAGCTAAACAGTTGATAGATTTGATAAGACTTCCAATCAACCTCGCTGGCTTTGACCGCTCCGAAACTGCTTTTTATTGGGTAAGAAAGGATATAAGCTATGTGCTGGTTAATTACAGACGGATACACAGCAATGTGTAAACATAATTGTTTTAAATAAAATAAAGTAAAAGCAACACAGCTTTCAAGGGAATCGGTTGAATCAGGGGATGCATTTTACGATGGGAAACACAACCATTAAGTTCTTGGGTAACTTTATGTCCGTGGCTTAAGGTTAAGGGAAAGTAGCGCTTGGTTTGCCAACTGCAATTTAGCAAATGCCGTAACCAGCTGGTAGACAAGGAAGGACGGTACTAACTCCAGGAATAACAAGGGTCGAAGTTAAGGTGCTCGAGGTGATTGACCAAGTCGTTACTGTTACTCCAGTGGCAAATCCATTCCAAATTTGTTGGAAGAAACGTTTACCACGGTTTTGCATGCCCGTACTGGCCATGCCGTTCGAATCCTCACCGTCGTCCATCGATGAAAATACACCAAATGGCAATTCACGAGAATTGCGGGTCAGGCCTGTGCTGGGCTCAGCAGTTGGCATTACACTGTGAATTCAATTCAGTATTTAATCGATCTGGCAAAATTAACACGACTATGTGGCTTAAGGGAGAGTTTGACACACACTTACATTCTGACTTCACTGGGAATAATGGGATATTGGGCTGTAATGTCCTCGCCTTGCTCGTCGTTGTATTCGGCAAACCGTCTTCTTCGTCCAGCGCATGCAACTGGATTCGGCGAAAGGTTGGTCATGGCAACGCACGTCGTGATGCTCAATGCCGTGCAAGTTGACGTGATCGTGAAGGTGATAGTTTTCAACAAGGGATTCCTCATGGAAGACGACGAGCCCGAGCTGAGCAGAAATCGATTTTGTCCCATTTCTTCTTCGGCCGTGGACGTATCTTGACGCATAGGTCCGTAGCCCTTAACCCTTGCTTGAGCATTGCTGTAGTCGCCAACGAATGGAGAGTTATCCTGCTTGTAACGAACACAAAAGATTGCGATAGGGGAAATAAAATTTAGAACCAGAACTAGTTTAATTATTAAGAAGCTGTTGAAATGTTATTTGACCACGTCATCGTTGAGCATTGAATAGTGGACAAACGGCGACATCCAGGGATAACCTATTATCATACATCGACGATAAAATTGTTGTTGGGAAAGAGCCACACAAATGGCCAGAAAGATAAGGGAAAGCTTCATTTTGCTTCCTATAGAAATTATAGTTTGCTTTTACACATAACAAAATACAAGGTTAAAATTGTAGATAAAGGTAAATACAGTAAGCTTATGTATGGTAAGGTAGGTTCCAAATTAATGATACGTTCCATCAAGGTGCCATCACCTTTTATATACCTGTAAGGTAGCCTTCCGCAATTGAGGTATTTGTTTACGGTCATCTACGAAATTAAATAAGGACAAAGATTCCAGCACTCTATAATTAAGGAACTTGGATAGCACGCACAATGTAGTCCCCCTAGGTTACACGAAACGCTATACGTGTTAAACTGTATACGACAACAAAGATTTACTAGGTAAAAACAAGCATAAAAAAAATTATTATGGATGTTTACGAAGATGATTCACAATTATTGTTTATTTGTGTTTTACCTGCATTCACCTGAGCATGTCTCAGGCTTTAAGACGTTGTCGGTGACAGGTGTGACGTTCACACACAACTGGAAAAAATGGGCGTTTCAGCAGCGAGTCTCTCAGACTTTGATCGTTGCCGTAGGTCCTACCTCAACCTCTCGGTGAGTGTCAGTAGGAGGTATGGAAGGGGAGAAAAGAATCAAATCGATAGTTTCGGAAAGGTAGCTTTTTTTGAAAATCCACCCCGTCGGCTTGATTTAGAAAAGGACTATGTTATTTTTTGTTTTTCAGTTTCGTTAAACAATATTTGCCATGTTTCAACTGTTCTAAAAGCATCACCTGATACGTCGCACTGTTCTGAAAGCACCTGATACGTCGCACACCTGCAATGTATGAATATAATACTAAACAAATTTTCTTTTCCGAATTGTGCTGAGTCCTTCATGCCCTTTAGAATTTGTCCCCAAGTTGGATAAGATTTGCCCAAAAGCGCGTTTGCCAACCTGACCATGGGAGCTAGAGCTTGCATTGATGTTTGACTGCTTTGAAAATAAAGATGTCGCGCCCAGTTTTTGCCATAAGAACCACTCGCGGTAACCTACATGTACAGTACATACATCCAAACAGGCTGTATTTACCTTCAACTTGTCTTTAAAAACCTGATACGCAGCGGTCATGGTACCACACTTCACCTGTTTACTTATCTAACCGGTCAAGTTCGGTAAGTTCACCCCTTCGAATCGCTTGGTTCATGGGCGTCATCTAACATTTTTATACGGGTTCTCATGAACGAGTCACATTTTTCATTTACTGTCAGTTAGGCACGATGTAAACACCTTGCAGGTTATGACGCAGCAATTATGATTATTCGAAGCTAAATAATATATCTCTGTGCGCAATATTACTTATGACACGCCAAACATTGGCAACATATGCTACGTCGTTTAATACTCAAGGAAACCTAACTGATCAATTCACATTCCGTTTGCCAAGTGGGAGTATATGGATTGGGGACAGGACAAGTGGGTATTGTAAAAAAAACTTAAAACCACGAAGGACTGATACCAACCGCGGTTCATATAAAAAGTTTTCCGTGTGTTCGAAAGCTAGAAAATAGGGAGAAACGCTAAAATTGCGTTACAGACCTGGCTCAACTAGCCAGAATACGACCCGCGTGAAAACTTACGACGTTATGAACTGAAGCGACGTAGAAAACAGTTATAGTCAGACCCAATTTGATTAACGTCGGCTAAGTTTCATGTTACTCTTTATTGAGAAAAAGATAGCAATACAATAACGCAATACAATAAAACATCAATGAACTGTCAGAATCACATACGAAACATTGACGCAAAAGAAACCGGTACCAGTATTTCTACTGATATGTCGTTAGATCGTGTGCAAACGGCAGCTTTTGGCTTCTGTTATTGCGCTTTATTTGCCAACCGCAAGTTGGCAAACACCGTAACCAGCTGGTAAGCACGGAAGGACGGTACTGACTCCAGGAATAGCAAGCGTCGAAGCTAAGGTGCTCGAGATCACCGACCATGTAGTTGTGGTTATTCCAGTGGCAAATCCATTCCAAATTTGTTGCAAGAAACGTTTACCACGATTTTGCGTGCCGATGGTGGCCACACCGTTCGAATCCCCATCGTCATTCATCGACGAAGATATTCCGAATGGCAAAACACGAGAATTGCGGGTTTTTTCCTTTATTTTAGGACATCAAATGCTGTTCTCCTTATACAGTTCTTTTCCACTACGTCAAGGACTTTCAGCTTAAAGTTTATGAATACCTCATATACGGATTACGTCTCTACAATAACTCAAAGCCGGTCAATTAGATGGCCATTATGAAGAATGAAGATGAGACATCATGGGACTTAGCATTCTTTACTCATTTGCCAAAAATTCCTAACAATAGAGAATAATGAGAAAATGTGCATTTAAACTTTTTAACGTTGTTGCTCTTTATAGCTAAGAGCGTGACATGATCACCAATCGTCAATTGCGGACAGCGTAGTGGAGACGTCAAAATAAGAACAAGCAAGCCAGTGGAATTCAAAGAATTGTTAAACTTGATTTATTCAAGACACAAAAGGTTTATGTGGAAGTTTGTTCCGGCATTTTTCATCAAAGGAACACTTGTGGTCAGTTACACTATGAATGAAATTCGCACTAAAAGCAATTTCAGACAACGGTAAGCATTTAATGCGAAATGCGAATTCAAAGTCCCACCGTGTGAGACCGAAGAATAAAATCGCTTGTATAAAGGTAAACCAGTTTGTTTTTCTGGTTATTTTTTCAGTGGATACGTCTACTAACAATAATTTTATTACACTTAAATTTTAGGGAATAACAAAGCTATTGAAGTATGGAAGGCATGGGCGTTCATTCAAATTGGCTACCTTCCTATTGGTCGCTGGAGTTTTTTTCCTTTTTTTGGCCACAGAAATTTTGGTTGCAAACAGAGTCCAAAGATGCGCACACTCAGTACATCAACAATATCAGTAAAGACAATGCAATTAAACGAATTTTAGTATGGAGTCGAACGCTGCGTAAAGAGGTTCGAGCCTTTGGCTTTGGCAAGAAAGTTTTCACCGAAAAAGGCTGCGCTTTTACGCAATTCGAAATCTCCGGCTATCGTTTGGGTTCCCCGATTCAGCACTATGATGCTGCCATTGTCGTGTTTAACAACGAATATGTAACTTAACTTAACTTAACGCCCGACTTCCCTAGCGGACGCAATCCAAACCAGCGGTTGATTTTTTTCACTCAGGAATCCCCATTCGCCTTGAGATCTATTGACAACATGGCCTCTTTTAACAACTACTTCAGTTGGACTATGACGTACTTGAAGCATTCCGATATCAATCATCACTGCCAACGTCTCCGGCGTGCATTTTAAGGCATCGATGAACGAATGCGGAGGAGCGATCTGAGTATAATTGGCTCCACCGTATACGATCGGTACAATGTTACGTTTCATAATCTCAAAAAACTTTTCCGTGACATAATCGTCGCACATCGAATTTTCAAAAGACAAATAAAATTTGTATTTGAGTAGAAATAGTATTTGAGTAAATAGGACTGACGTTGAGTAAAAACATCGAGGCTGGCGACTCTTGCTTCATAAAGATGAAACGTTGGTGTGGTCGTCTTTTAAAGTAAGGTAATTCAGTTAACCAGATGACGTGCATGTTCATGATGATGGCGTCGTAATCTTTTAGTGGCAAAGCTGATTCGTTGTGGAATATGCCATATTGGGAAACGTCGCATCCATGTCGAACAAACGGCTCGTGACCTGAACGGAAAACGGCTGTTTCGATTCGTTCTGGACTGTTCCCTATCAAAATAGATTTTAAATGATTGCGTTTGCTGGTTGTCAATGCCTTGTCGAGTTCCTGATCCGTAGCTAGGGTCTCTACAGAAATGTTTTCTTCCCTTTCAAGCCCTTCACTGAGACGTCCTGTATTACCTGCATAGTATCTTGTTTTTGAAATGGTAACAACGATAAATATTCCTACGGCCGGGGAGGGAATGTTTCGAATAATTGCCCTGTACACTCCGTTTAAAGACAGGGCTACATCCATTTCATGGTGTAGCATTTAATGAATTCGTACATGGCTAGATGTTGTGCTGACTACTGTTATGTCTACGGTATACGTTCAATGTATGCTCATGTATTGTTGTGCGCCCAATACACAATTGGTAGCATATTGTGCGCACAACATTACAAGGGAGCGACATAGAAAAAACTTAAAATAGTCACCGGTAAAGGACCTAGACGACTGATACTTATATACACGGTGCGACAGCTTTAGAGCCAGCAAGAGTGTAGGCCTTAGCGTTCACAGTCGTGGCCGGTAAAATGAGAATCCTATTGGTTCCTCACCAAATTTCATATTTACTTTCTGTTTACACATCACTTCTGTGTTCTGCTGCTTTAAAAAAATAAAAGGTGGGTATTTTCCGTTCTGCAAGTCAGGGGTATTTGTATATACTTGTCGAGTGGATGTCGACAGCTATCTTTATGGCTTTTTGCCACCTGCAGTCATATTTTGAAACATGATTGTTTCATCGTAAGTTCTGCAAGCTCATCTTGATTCTTCGCTTGAGTCAACAGCACTAAACCAGGAAAAGCAAGTTATGTTTTGTCACCTGTTTAATGTTCACAAACGTTACTGTACTACGTAATAGAACAGCAGCCGCCATCTGAATTGCCGAGAATAATGATGGCCCTTGACCACTAGTCGTGAATATAGTAAAGTGGCCCCACCACAAGAAAAATCCAGGCTACAGCAAATAATACGAAAATAAGCAACTGAAGTGGCATTCGACAACCCCACGATAAAGGTTTGGTTGTCCTTGAATTCAACCGGATAACTGATTGCCAACAAACCAAGGGCTTCTCTCCTTTTCTGTGAAAGATGACTCAGACTCATGCCACTGTCATAAAAGGCAGAAGAGTTATTGCGTTGGCTGAAAAACAGTTATTGCGCAATAGATGCTTTCGTAACCAAAACCGTTGGCTTCAAAATTATTCGACAGACAGATACTGATATGAACAGAGACTAAAAAACATTATTTTCGATTGCCTTTTCCGATTGCATGATCAGACAAGTTGCAACGTGTCGGGTCGGTGAAAGTAAATTTTCTTCTTTTGGGGAATCCAATCTACCGTATACAAGGGTCAATGTAGTGTCGAAAATCAAAGGCTTGGATTTGCGTGTGGTATTAAATGTACTTTATAAGACATTCAGTTAAAACAATTCGATTACAACAAATGAAACAAAGGCGGTATTATATACCAAGAGTCTAGGTGTCGCTAATTGTAAAAGAAGTGTGCAACGCATCCTCTTCGGATCGACAGGATGATGAGGATCGCTGAAATGAATGACGTTCAATAAACGTCTGAATTCGGTCTCAGTGTCTTCTAGAAGCAACCTTTCATAAAAGAAAACAGTGCCGTTTTGAATGTTTCCAATTCAACCGACTGCGTGATCGGCCCAACATCCTCCATGTAATCGACGTAGTTATCTGCTGCTGTCATGATCCTTGATGAATATTGTGCATTCACAATCTAGATCCGCAAAATTACCATGATATTGTGTTGTATAAACAAAAATCTTGAAGTTTCCTAGACACAGATCACGATCGAAGTTAAGAACAACGATGATCAGCCAATTTCATAAGTGCTTGGTGAACCCGAGGACCGCAGGACTGGACTCAAAAAAAAAAAAGAAAATGAAAAGAGAGAGGGAACGGAGCATCGGAAAAGGCTGCTGACACTTCAGTCTAATTGTTAAAAATGAAGCCTTGTCACATTCCAGAGGAACAGCTTGAATAAACACGCTGCGTTGTGCGTTTCTCCTCTGTCATTCGTCGTCTTCGATTGTGAGCTTGTCAAACGTTTTGGAGAGCTAGACGTTAGGCATGACATCTAGCACCATTCAAATCCCAATAGTTAGCAACACTATTTGTTTTCTGGTACTTTTTGCATGCTAGCGAAGCCCATACTAGTCTGTTACAAAGCAATAGGAAACTTTTATCCCCACCCAAAACAGTAAAACGCAGGCTGCACATACCATGTGGATAAAGAGAATACACCACTTTAAAAAATACGTGTTTGCCTGAAAATTCTAAAATATTCAACTAGCAATGTCAAATTTCCGCTGTAAACATATAAAATAATTTTGGGGGCAGCCGGAAGTGATAGGTCACAAAGTATGGGTTTGAACGTCCTTGTCTCTTACTTTCACTGCGTCGGTCAAGCCGTTGCTTGAAGGAAGCGCCCAAGAGTTTAAGCTGTCACTCCTTTGTGGTTGCCAACAGCTTCGCATCTGCCAATCGTGATAGTTCCTCAGCGTGCATCTCTAAATTGCGCCCGAATATCAAACGAAAGACATAAACCTCGAAATTTTTAAGTAGAAGTACTATTTCTAAATTTCTACATTCAACACTGATGTACTGTTGAGTATCTACAGGATAGTGGCATTAATCTAAAAGACAAAACAGAATAAAATCATGATGTGATTGAGTTTTAAACCATTCTTATACCTGTTTGCATTGCTTAAGTTGTTGCCATTGCCCTATTTCCTGAGTTCTGATCTCACTCTTGAGTTCTGGCATTATTCAAACTGGCAAGCTGTCGAGGATTCGACAACTAGCTCTCGAAATCCATCTTCCAGATTATCCGGTTGAAGACTTCCGCAAGCTAATAAGACTCAACAGGTCTCTTGAATCAATGGGCATGGTCCAGTTTGGTTCCAAATACAATCCGTGGTATTCAGCAAATTTTAAGCACCTTCAACTATGGAGGCAACCTGCAGGTTACGAGATTGCATAGTACAACAGCAAACTCTTGCACCCTGATTTTTAGCCACAGCAGTTAACTGTTTTCCTATATATCTGTTTACCGAACACGCTGCGTAAATAACCGTAGGTTTGTATCTAAGTAGACGAATCATTCAAGGGCCTCCGTTTCCGGACTTTCTCGTCATTCTTCTGACATCGCCAAGTAAAACCCCAGCAAGGTTGGGTCGCTAAATGTATTGCGTGACTTGGTCCACGTGAACAGAGAAATAAATATCCGATCCAATAACGCTGCTTCTGCCATCAATGTTGGTATTCGCAAAACTAGCCGCAAACTATTAGTATTTCTGATATTTTACGTACAGCAAACAAACACTACATCACTGCAAAAAGAAAATAAATAAATAAAAACTTTATAATAAAAAAGAAGAATAGCGCTGATTTTCCTTGTGCCTTGAGTCTTCTACACCAAGATACCTGCCTCTCATAAGCGTTACCAATAGTACGAAGTTCCATTTTTCGTACTCCACCAAATGTGTCTGGTGGCATTTGGCGTATCACTCCACCGCTATGTCTTTACAACCATAAATACAGGTTAAAACAGCATTTTTATACTGCATTCCTACATGTTATCAGCCAATGACGGTCGTTTTTTGGTGTCGACACCAGTAATAGATTAGGCTAAACATTGTTCCCGCTAAGTTAAAAAAACATAACTTTTCTTCATCAACGTTATTGGATCGGATATTTATTTCTCTGTTCTCTGATCTTGTCGGGCCTCTGGCAAAAAAAATTAACCTTCCTTTAGTGTGTTTCTCCCCCTTTTTGTACAGCCCTTAGTTTGTTTTGCCTCGGGGGTCCTACCTACAAAATATTAGCATTTATTTTTTTGTTTAAGGAAACGGATCTGACAGTGTTCAGTACAGGCAACAACTCTTGTAGTAAACGATCAATTTGAAATCTTTTGCTCAGAGAATCCCCAGGTATATAAAGGGCCATAGTATCCACTCAGTTCAGCATCCAGCATCCGTCGGTGAAACAGCAAACAGCTCCGTTTTATCCTTCCTCTCAAGGTACGCTTTTTTAATAACATTATTTTTGTTTCAATTCAATTTGTTCAATGAAATTTCGTGTTTAAAAACAAAAACTAACAGATGAAATTCGCACTGATCTTCCTGCTGTCGGCTGTTGTCGACATGTCCCAGCAACAATTCTTGCGGCCTAGGCCGCACGGATTGGTCTGGTGGTCACCTTATTTACATCCGCAACCGTATGCCTCCAACGACTTCCACTTGGGCCAATCTCTTTACGACGATGTCGAGCAAGAGCACGTATCGGCTCGCCGTTTCAGACCTTCTCGACCCATCCCAGTTTACCAGGCAAGCCCAACACCTTTTCGCTCGTCCCAACGTGCAATATCTAACCCTTTAATTTCATTTAGATTGAGGATTTGAACGCCGACTTGTCGGACGACGGTCAAACTAACAACGAAGTCAATGGACAGGCACAGTTTCCAGACAGCCAGCAAAGAGTCAACGTCTACAGAGGATTCAATGAAGGTCGATTCTTTTTCAGCAGCAAAACCAACAACCCCTTCTTTAAAACAGCCACGTTCACTCTAACTTCGACTGTTACCACCGTTTCTGAGATCATCAGATGCGTACCGGTAGCCAACCTGGCCGTCAATCCGGCACCAGTTTGCCCTGGGCGCAAAAGACGTGGAATGGACGACAGTGAAACCTATCAGTTCCCCATCACTCCATCGGAAACCCTTAAGTATTATTGTAATTCCAAGCGGTTAAAAAATGCAATCAACATTCACGATGTTGGGTTTCATTTCGTAGGTTGACCCCAACAGCTGTTCCGTCTCTAGAATTAGAAGCTCGTCAACTCATCGCCGATGAGCAGAAGAACGCACACGAATTGATTTCATCAAAGGAGGTCGTGAACGAATTCGTACCCGTAGAGGCTGAAAAACCGAGACAGAAACGTTTCTTCTTTGGTGGATTTGTGGCTTCTACTACGATCTTTTCCTATTCGTTTATCGGAACAGCTGTGACGAACACAGTTCTTTTTAACCCGCCTGCCGCTTGCTTACCAGCCGGCTTTGTGGTCTGCTAATAAAAACGTAAGCCGTTTTCGTTTTTTTCTGACGTAATTAAAAGCTTTTTAATCAGACAAAGATTCACGCAAACTGGCCATCGTGTGCATGTTATGCAAATGTTGTTATGCCACATTCCACCACTTGATTTTTGAGACCCTAATTTGTATGCTATTCGTGTTACTTATTTTATTCAATGACTTGTTTACATCGGTGCTGGAATTGGGCAAGAACCGTTTGTTTTTTGCATGACCTTGTTCTTGGTTAAATAGATTTTTAGAAGCATTCGTCCTTTTTGCATCGAGTTGGCTTTTATTTTATATGTCTTCGTCAACGCCCTGCGTGATTGCGGGCAGTAAATTGAACCGTCCCGACCGCAAGCAAGTATTTTGCTCTGCTTATACCAGACAACCATACACTTAAGAGTCAGCATAACCAACCTGCCCTCCACCTACCAATCAGATACGCCACCGTCGTAACATTCGAATCCCGAACAATATCTCTACAGATTTGAACCTAACATTTTTTTGGGGAAGGAAAGAAAATATTTGATGCCTTTGGCTATGAAATTTAGTTTTTACTACCCTGAAATCAGAATGGTACTAGTCGAAAAAATTTTAAGCCCGACTTACGAGTCGGGCTTATTTATCAGTCGGGTTTAAAAAAATTTTCGGCAAAAACTGAAACTTATCGGAATTGGGACCGATGGCCAGTTTGCGTGAATCTTTGTCTGATTAAAAAGCTTGTAATTACGTCAGAAAAAACGAAAACGGCTTCGTTTTTATGGGCAGACCACAAAGCCGGCTGGTAGGCAAGCGGCAGGCGGGTCAAAAAGAACTTCGTTCGTCACAACTATTCCGGTAAACGCATAGGAAAAGACCGTAGTAGAAGCCACAAATCCACCAAAGAAAAAACGTTTCTGTCTCGGTTTTTCAGCCTCTACGGGTACGAATTCGTTCACGACCTCCTTTGATGAAATCAATTCGTGTGCGTTCTTCTGCTCATCGGCGAAGAGTTGACGAGCTTCTAATTCTAGAGACGGAACAGCTGTTGGGGTCAACCTACGAAATGAAACCCAACATCGTGAATGTTGATTGCATTTTTTAACCACTTGGAATTACAATAATACTTAAGGGTTTCCGATGGAGTGATGGGGAACTGATGGGTTTCACTGTCGTCCATTCCACGTCTTTTGCGCCCAGGGCAAACTGGTGCCGGATTGACGGCCAGGTTGGCTACCGGTACGCAATTTAAGGTAGAAATAACGGTGGTAACAGTCGAAGTTAGAGTGAACGTGGCTGTTTTTAAGAAAGGATTGTTGATTGTGCTGCTGAAAAAGAATCGACCTTCATTGAATCCTCTGTAGACGTTGACTCTTTGCTGGCTGTCTGGAAACTGTGCCTGTCCATTGACTTCGTTGTTAGTTTGACCGTCGTCCGACAAGTCGGCGTTCAAATCCTCAATCTAAATGAAATTAAAGGGTTAGATATTGCACGTTGGGACCAGCGAAAAGGTGTTGGGCTTGCCTGGTAAACTGGGATGGGTCGAGAAGGTCTGAAACGGCGAGCCGATACGTGCTCTTGCTCGACATCGTCGTAAAGAGATTGGCCCAAGTGGAAGTCGTTGGAGGCATACGGTTGCGGATGTAAATAAGGTGACCACCAGACCAATCCGTGCGGCCTAGGCCGCAAGAATTGTTGCTGGGACATGTCGACAACAGCCGACAGCAGGAAGATCAGTGCGAATTTCATCTGTTAGTTTTTGTTTTTAAACACGAAATTTCATTGAACAAATTGAATTGAAACAAAAATAATGTTATTAAAAAAGCGTACCTTGAGAGGAAGGATAAAACGGAGCTGTTTGCTGTTTCACCGACGGATGCTGGATGCTGAACTGAGTGGATACTATGGCCCTTTATATACCTGGGGATTCTCTGAGCAAAAGATTTCAAATTGATCGTTTACTACAAGAGTTGTTGCCTGTACTGAACACTGTCAGATCCGTTTCCTTAAACAAAAAATAAATGCTAATATTTTGTAGGTAGGACCCCGAGGCAAAACAAACTAAGGGCTGTACAAAAAGGGGGAGAAACACACTAAAGGAAGGTTAATTTTTTTTGCCAGAGGCCCGACAAGATCAGAGAACAGAGAAATAAATATCCGATCCAATAACGTTGATGAAGAAAAGTTATGTTTTTTTAACTTAGCGGGAACAATGTTTAGCCTAATCTATTACTGGTGTCGACACCAAAAAACGACCGTCATTGGCTGATAACATGTAGGAATGCAGTATAAAAATGCTGTTTTAACCTGTATTTATGGTTGTAAAGACATAGCGGTGGAGTGATACGCCAAATGCCACCAGACACATTTGGTGGAGTACGAAAAATGGAACTTCGTACTATTGGTAACGCTTATGAGAGGCAGGTATCTTGGTGTAGAAGACTCAAGGCACAAGGAAAATCAGCGCTATTCTTCTTTTTTATTATAAAGTTTTTATTTATTTATTTTCTTTTTGCAGTGATGTAGTGTTTGTTTGCTGTACGTAAAATATCAGAAATACTAATAGTTTGCGGCTAGTTTTGCGAATACCAACATTGATGGCAGAAGCAGCGTTATTGGATCGGATATTTATTTCTCTGTTCACGTGGACCAAGTCACGCAATACATTTAGCGACCCAACCTTGCTGGGGTTTTACTTGGCGATGTCAGAAGAATGACGAGAAAGTCCGGAAACGGAGGCCCTTGAATGATTCGTCTACTTAGATACAAACCTACGGTTATTTACGCAGCGTGTTCGGTAAACAGATATATAGGAAAACAGTTAACTGCTGTGGCTAAAAATCAGGGTGCAAGAGTTTGCTGTTGTACTATGCAATCTCGTAACCTGCAGGTTGCCTCCATAGTTGAAGGTGCTTAAAATTTGCTGAATACCACGGATTGTATTTGGAACCAAACTGGACCATGCCCATTGATTCAAGAGACCTGTTGAGTCTTATTAGCTTGCGGAAGTCTTCAACCGGATAATCTGGAAGATGGATTTCGAGAGCTAGTTGTCGAATCCTCGACAGCTTGCCAGTTTGAATAATGCCAGAACTCAAGAGTGAGATCAGAACTCAGGAAATAGGGCAATGGCAACAACTTAAGCAATGCAAACAGGTATAAGAATGGTTTAAAACTCAATCACATCATGATTTTATTCTGTTTTGTCTTTTAGATTAATGCCACTATCCTGTAGATACTCAACAGTACATCAGTGTTGAATGTAGAAATTTAGAAATAGTACTTCTACTTAAAAATTTCGAGGTTTATGTCTTTCGTTTGATATTCGGGCGCAATTTAGAGATGCACGCTGAGGAACTATCACGATTGGCAGATGCGAAGCTGTTGGCAACCACAAAGGAGTGACAGCTTAAACTCTTGGGCGCTTCCTTCAAGCAACGGCTTGACCGACGCAGTGAAAGTAAGAGACAAGGACGTTCAAACCCATACTTTGTGACCTATCACTTCCGGCTGCCCCCAAAATTATTTTATATGTTTACAGCGGAAATTTGACATTGCTAGTTGAATATTTTAGAATTTTCAGGCAAACACGTATTTTTTAAAGTGGTGTATTCTCTTTATCCACATGGTATGTGCAGCCTGCGTTTTACTGTTTTGGGTGGGGATAAAAGTTTCCTATTGCTTTGTAACAGACTAGTATGGGCTTCGCTAGCATGCAAAAAGTACCAGAAAACAAATAGTGTTGCTAACTATTGGGATTTGAATGGTGCTAGATGTCATGCCTAACGTCTAGCTCTCCAAAACGTTTGACAAGCTCACAATCGAAGACGACGAATGACAGAGGAGAAACGCACAACGCAGCGTGTTTATTCAAGCTGTTCCTCTGGAATGTGACAAGGCTTCATTTTTAACAATTAGACTGAAGTGTCAGCAGCCTTTTCCGATGCTCCGTTCCCTCTCTCTTTTCATTTTTCTTTTTTTTTTTTGAGTCCAGTCCTGCGGTCCTCGGGTTCACCAAGCACTTATGAAATTGGCTGATCATCGTTGTTCTTAACTTCGATCGTGATCTGTGTCTAGGAAACTTCAAGATTTTTGTTTATACAACACAATATCATGGTAATTTTGCGGATCTAGATTGTGAATGCACAATATTCATCAAGGATCATGACAGCAGCAGATAACTACGTCGATTACATGGAGGATGTTGGGCCGATCACGCAGTCGGTTGAATTGGAAACATTCAAAACGGCACTGTTTTCTTTTATGAAAGGTTGCTTCTAGAAGACACTGAGACCGAATTCAGACGTTTATTGAACGTCATTCATTTCAGCGATCCTCATCATCCTGTCGATCCGAAGAGGATGCGTTGCACACTTCTTTTACAATTAGCGACACCTAGACTCTTGGTATATAATACCGCCTTTGTTTCATTTGTTGTAATCGAATTGTTTTAACTGAATGTCTTATAAAGTACATTTAATACCACACGCAAATCCAAGCCTTTGATTTTCGACACTACATTGACCCTTGTATACGGTAGATTGGATTCCCCAAAAGAAGAAAATTTACTTTCACCGACCCGACACGTTGCAACTTGTCTGATCATGCAATCGGAAAAGGCAATCGAAAATAATGTTTTTTAGTCTCTGTTCATATCAGTATCTGTCTGTCGAATAATTTTGAAGCCAACGGTTTTGGTTACGAAAGCATCTATTGCGCAATAACTGTTTTTCAGCCAACGCAATAACTCTTCTGCCTTTTATGACAGTGGCATGAGTCTGAGTCATCTTTCACAGAAAAGGAGAGAAGCCCTTGGTTTGTTGGCAATCAGTTATCCGGTTGAATTCAAGGACAACCAAACCTTTATCGTGGGGTTGTCGAATGCCACTTCAGTTGCTTATTTTCGTATTATTTGCTGTAGCCTGGATTTTTCTTGTGGTGGGGCCACTTTACTATATTCACGACTAGTGGTCAAGGGCCATCATTATTCTCGGCAATTCAGATGGCGGCTGCTGTTCTATTACGTAGTACAGTAACGTTTGTGAACATTAAACAGGTGACAAAACATAACTTGCTTTTCCTGGTTTAGTGCTGTTGACTCAAGCGAAGAATCAAGATGAGCTTGCAGAACTTACGATGAAACAATCATGTTTCAAAATATGACTGCAGGTGGCAAAAAGCCATAAAGATAGCTGTCGACATCCACTCGACAAGTATATACAAATACCCCTGACTTGCAGAACGGAAAATACCCACCTTTTATTTTTTTAAAGCAGCAGAACACAGAAGTGATGTGTAAACAGAAAGTAAATATGAAATTTGGTGAGGAACCAATAGGATTCTCATTTTACCGGCCACGACTGTGAACGCTAAGGCCTACACTCTTGCTGGCTCTAAAGCTGTCGCACCGTGTATATAAGTATCAGTCGTCTAGGTCCTTTACCGGTGACTATTTTAAGTTTTTTCTATGTCGCTCCCTTGTAATGTTGTGCGCACAATATGCTACCAATTGTGTATTGGGCGCACAACAATACATGAGCATACATTGAACGTATACCGTAGACATAACAGTAGTCAGCACAACATCTAGCCATGTACGAATTCATTAAATGCTACACCATGAAATGGATGTAGCCCTGTCTTTAAACGGAGTGTACAGGGCAATTATTCGAAACATTCCCTCCCCGGCCGTAGGAATATTTATCGTTGTTACCATTTCAAAAACAAGATACTATGCAGGTAATACAGGACGTCTCAGTGAAGGGCTTGAAAGGGAAGAAAACATTTCTGTAGAGACCCTAGCTACGGATCAGGAACTCGACAAGGCATTGACAACCAGCAAACGCAATCATTTAAAATCTATTTTGATAGGGAACAGTCCAGAACGAATCGAAACAGCCGTTTTCCGTTCAGGTCACGAGCCGTTTGTTCGACATGGATGCGACGTTTCCCAATATGGCATATTCCACAACGAATCAGCTTTGCCACTAAAAGATTACGACGCCATCATCATGAACATGCACGTCATCTGGTTAACTGAATTACCTTACTTTAAAAGACGACCACACCAACGTTTCATCTTTATGAAGCAAGAGTCGCCAGCCTCGATGTTTTTACTCAACGTCAGTCCTATTTACTCAAATACTATTTCTACTCAAATACAAATTTTATTTGTCTTTTGAAAATTCGATGTGCGACGATTATGTCACGGAAAAGTTTTTTGAGATTATGAAACGTAACATTGTACCGATCGTATACGGTGGAGCCAATTATACTCAGATCGCTCCTCCGCATTCGTTCATCGATGCCTTAAAATGCACGCCGGAGACGTTGGCAGTGATGATTGATATCGGAATGCTTCAAGTACGTCATAGTCCAACTGAAGTAGTTGTTAAAAGAGGCCATGTTGTCAATAGATCTCAAGGTGAATGGGGATTCCTGAGTGAAAAAAATCAACCGCTGGTTTGGATTGCCTTGGATCCCGCCGCCCTGCCTTAAAAGACATAAGAAGTAATGAGGAAGCAGAACTTAAAGCGAAATAAATGAGCTCTACTTTGCCCATATTAGCCACTCATAGTTGGAATCACATGGTTTGCTGGCAATTAGAAAAAGTGATGCTAAGCCCCATTTTAGCTTAGAAAATGAATCAATTTTATAGTTGGCACCAGACGTTAGGGAATACCAATATTTGTCATGATATACTGTATGTGTGCTCTTCTGACAGGATTTCCGCTCAGAATGATCAGAATAATGTCACCAAGCTCACAGGCTTTTACAGGTAACGTTTATAGATGAATCGTTACAAAAAGGTAAACCGGGGAGGGCGTCCGATACCCGATGCCCATGTTTAAAATGATTATTAGCAATTCATTCACCACTTTTTACTTATAGCTTATGCGTCGTGATCGAAACAAAAATGAAAAATAGTAATGTATACAGTTATGGTTTACACAGGTGCTAAAATGGCACGTGAAAGAATGTCGATATTCTCAGCTCGGGGGGTTTTCTCGGGATTTTCCTAACCGTCTACTTTGCAATAAAGAAGCAAACTCAGTAGCTAGAGGTAATAAACATATGTCTGATTGCTGCAATGTGCTGGCAGAACTGGGAATCTGCTGGCTCCTTAGGTATTACGTGGCCGTCCGAATCCCTTGATACAAATGTGTCCACCATATCCTCAACTAAGGCCAATTTCAAAAAAGAAAATTAAAAATAAAAAGTTGTATGGCTATTTTTGTTTTCCTGTTGCAATTGACGTAAGTCTGTCGTATTTAGCTCGAGTGCGTATTACGTTTTTTAAGGCGACTAATGTGTGCTCTATCCGCCTCGCGAGCTATGGTGTAATTGTTCGAACCTCTCGACGTTAACATATCAACCGGATAATGAATTCTGGAGTTGTATCAGGACAATTGCAATGCTATATAGAATTCTCTGTTTCCGCGGGCTGAGGCTTTTACATTTTATCGCAAAATGTCGATAGCCTTGCGATACTTTAGCGTACGCTTTTGGCTTTGGTGTACATTCGCTAGACCCATTTTCCCCACATTTAATTTCGTTCTCACGTTCTCCCGTAAAAAAAATAAATTCTGTTTAATAATTAGGCTATCGCCGATTTCACGTATACTATTTACTGTGATGTTCAGTTTATGAGAGGAAATGATTTCCAGGATTTTGAGTTCATGACCCTCGACGTCAATACTGAAGAAAACCAATTGCAGTTCGTCCAATAGAACAGAATGAATTGTCACATTGAAGAATGAGAAGATTATCACTAAATCGATATCACCTTGGAAATACCCATCAGACGAAATGTTTTTCATGAGTGGGAAAAAGTTCCAGGGTTAGACAAATGAGAAGTGTCCGTGATTTGCGATAGCATGCATAGCATAGTTCCCTTCAGTTGAATTTTCTCTCTAAATTCATGGTACTCGACATTGCATAAGAGGATTAAGTGGTCAAGAAGCAGGGCGCATACTTAATTGCCCTGACATAAAGTCAATTTCAAAGAAAATAAAATACGATTGATAATCTGCTAAGCTCACAAAAATGGATGTCAGGCGAATCACGAAACAAACGTAATTACTGAATCTTTTTACACGCTTAAAAACAAATTTTCTTAATTATGGAAGCAATTTTCTTACGTCTTCTGAGAAAGAAATCATACCGGCACTATTGCGAGGAGTAGCGCTAAATTCTAGCGCTAACTTTTTTTTTCTTTTCTTAGGGATGGGCACGATTCGCGACAAAAAGAGAAAAATCCAAGTAGTTGATTTACTCACCCCTCCCCATAGTTGCGCCGTGTTTTTTCGTAAGCGTCAAAATTTAAATAATGGAAGTTGCTATGGTTACATTTTTCTATTCCTACCCCATCGCAAAAAAGGCGAGTTCGGACAAGTTTTTCACTACTGAAATCTCGCCGGAGATGCAGGTTTCATTTGCATTTTGTTTCCCCTCGAAAATTTAGATTTTGTAGGGGAAGGGTACGAATTACGACAAAAGGAGAAACCTTTTCAAAAGTTATTGATCGTCTTACCCATCCCCACAGTTGGGTATTTGTTCTTTTTCTTTTTGGAATGGGCGTTGAAATTTAAATAATTACAGCGGTTATAATTCACTAATTTTCCTATTCCCATCCCTCCGGGAAAAAAAGAAAAGGACGACTTGTTTTTAGAACCCAGACAAGATCACTACTGAAATCTCGCCAGGGACATTAACCTCATTTGCATTCGCAGATAGAAATTCAAAGCGCCTTGGCACAACAATAGTTCCGTTACAAATCGCCGTTTAAAACAAATAAATTTTTTTTTTTACAAGTTTAGCGTGAGTTAAGCACGTACATTACCATCTTTGCTCGCTATCGCATAAACAAAGTGCGAATGAAAATAAAAAGGGTGACATTCAAGCCGGCATCGCTCTGCCATCGAAAGAAAATACCATACCAAATACCATCAGGTGGCAACGGTGAAATGGCAGTAGGCGGATTTTAACCCAGGTAGACACAGTTGTGAAAGGATCACCAGACACAGTGCATTGTGTTTACTTCACTGTCTGGAGGAAAAAACGAAAACCAAGTACTTTCCAGTTTCATTTTTCGCGTCAGGTATGTCTAATGGCTATCCCAACTAAACACCTTTACGTAAAATAAAACAGAGTTTGCTATTATGGAGAGACGCATGAAATGATATTGAAATGTCCTTGAATACTATTCATTTGAATAGGCTATAGCTTTTTTAATACTGAAATTGTTCTTTTATTCTTATTTAAGGATCTTTTTTTAAGTCAGTCGAGCAGCACAGTTTTTTCTACTTGGGCAACTTAAGCTCCTTTGGTTTATGCATAAATGCGCGTTCATTGTAACTTTTAGTACTTTTCTAATGAAAAGCTTCACAGCCCTTTGGTGTCGTGCTTCGTTGCTTCGCGCTTTACGCATCAGCTCCGTTTCCTTTCAAAGCGCACAGGTCCATCACTTGCTCTCCATTCATTTTTGTTGTTGTTTAATTTCAGATCGGATAACAGTCAAATTTACGCATTAATCAAATCTTTAATGAAAATAACATCTCGTGTCCATTGGAAATCAAATGCACCGATGCTGATGTATCCATTGACTTCCATAAAACGGGACAGGACTTCCTCTCCTTCCGGTATGTTGTTCCACTCCACTGTCAGCGTCTTTCATCGTGAAACAAAAGTGAAATTAACAGGTATTTAATTGTTTCTTAAGAAATGATTGAAATATACTTTGATGTTGACTTTATGCCAGGGAATGGTCTCAAGAATTTTGAGTTCGTGACCTTCGACGTCGAGACTGAAAAAATCGATTGCTGTTCGTCCAACTGCTAGTAGAACAGAGTACAACGGGAAACATTGAATAGTCAGTGAATCAGGATCGATGCCAGGTATTCCAGGTTTTTGTAACGTTTTAGCCGCTCCTTCGATGTGGCTGTGGCCAGGATCGACACTTTTAGGTTGGAAAATCACCTGGAATAATAAGAAACATCGTGATTGGTACACCCACATGGAAATACATCTAGAACAAAATGCGTCATACTTGAGTAGGAAAAGGTTCCAGGCTAAGGCAGATGGGAAGTGTCCACGACTTGCGGTTACGAGACAATAGCTTTTTAAAAGCTTCAGGATTAGCTTCGATTAGAATTCCACCCCAATTGAATTTCCTCTCTAAATCGATGGTGTTGGACATCGCATCGCCAGTTAGAGCTCCGCATTCCACAAAAAATCCATTCGTCTATCATCACCAATCCAAACAGTAGTTTAAAATACGCTAAAAAAAATGTGTTCTAATTTCAAACCTGATTTTTCAAGAGCCTGAATATGACACCTGTCTGTCCTGGAGATCGATCTTTATCATCGTTAGAATCGAGTTGCAGAGGAACTTCTGGTGGCGATGGTTTATTCAAATAATGGCGTTTAATAGTCTCGATGACGCACGGATGATCTTGCGGCAGTTTATTGCCGTTCATGTAATCTGCTCACGATCCATCAAAAAAAAAACAACGTTGAAAAGAAACACCGTTCCACAATATGATTTGTTACCTAACGTGCACTCCTTGTTGCTGAATAGCCGTTCGAAGAATCCAGAAGTTTCATCCATCAAGTTGAATTTACGATTGCTGTCGATGACACCGGCCGTTATGTCATCACGCTTAGCTGAAATCAACGGTTGATTATCATTGACGTTTGTTCTTTGATAAATCAGTAAAAGACTAATTGACAGCACGATGAAACAGGCACTCAATAACTGCAGTTTGCAACGGAACAGAGAAATGTAACAACCCGGTCTCATGGTATTCACTCGTCGTTTCGCAATCAACACGATCTGGCCTAGCACTTTATCCTGAATCGAGGTAGGCATCAAGAAAAGGCGGGGCTGCTCGGTGATGGCGGAACAAAGTCCGTTCCAGTTGAGCGTCCATCCATCTATTTTATAAGCTCAAGTCACCATCTTATTGGCTCTCAGTTAGAAACAAATTGCAGGTAGTGTAATATGTCACACGATGAAACAAGTATAGCTCAAACCATTCCAGGTATCACCCGTGAAATGTTGGTGGAACAAACCCACTCCAGCAGGAAATTAGAAGATTCAGTTCAGATTTAACTCGTCCAACGACATGAGTACTGCCATACAGTTTCGTAAAGGGTTCATTCTATTTTGTTGCATCGTCGTCAGTTACATCACCATAGCCGTTTACAAAAGGGACGTCGCTCAAGGATTTTGTGACATCCTTGTCCGCAGTAATAGCCACGCCCAGTCGATAGACCATTTCAAAGAAGCTTTAGCGAAGAGCCAACAGAAATGGACGTCCAACGAGAACACTGTGATCGTCGGTCGTGAATTCTTCCAATACCTGGCCAGCCAATTGCGTGAAACTGCTTATCCCGGAGTAGACAACTACACGCAGTACGTCGTGACTCGATTGCAGTTGAAACCGTTACGTGACGTTGAACCAATACGACCTGATTTCGGGCCTGTATTTAACGATGTCAGATCATTTAATTATCCCATCGAAATTCGGCCTTGTCGAACGGACAATGTTCACGGTCTTCGCAGGCTTTTTGTGGCCGTGATTTCCGCACCGAATTATTTCGAAAAACGGGACATTATCCGACAGACTTGGCTACGTCAATTGCAAATTGATTCAGGCTTATCAGTGAATCTTGCTGGCTTTGGTTTCGTCATTGGGCGGACAGATGACCGGGACACGCAACACAAGATCGAGTCGGAGAGCTCAACGTACGGTGACATCCTTCAAATGGACATGGTCGATGTCTACTACAATCAAACGTTGAAAGTAGTGGGTCTTTTGAATTGGATCAACCATCACTGTTCCAAAATTGATTTCTTTCTGAAAGTGGACGATGACGTTTATATCAACACAAGAAATTTAGCAACTGTCATGAAAAATCTCGATCCAGCTGAGCCAAGTGTTTATGGAACGGCGTCGGACAGCATAGTGCGAAGAGGTAAGACGCCGCCAGTCTCTATTATACCATTTGTTTCAAAATGTTTTGTTTTTCTATAGACGGGAAGTTTGAAATCAGCCTGGAAGTTTGGCCGTGGTCGAAGTATCCCATCTATTCAATGGGAGCTGCTATTTTGATGGCAGGCAGTGCGATGGAGCCTTTATTGGCAGCTTGTCAAACGACGCCCTATTTCCTGTTTGACGATGCGTATCTCATCGGGCTATGCACGAGCAAAGCCGGGATTGCAGTCCGTGTCTCAGACAGGTACAATATACATGTTTAAGAAGATATTTCATTTCTGTCTAGTAACATCTTTTGTCCATTTTTGTTTGCGGCACCATTCACATGAAGATTTTTAGCCGGATATGCCGATCAACTTCCAGAGCCTTGTTACGTTCACGACTCCATTACTTGGCTAACGGATTCGGTTGAGCATTCAAACAAGTCACATTGGGCATGCGCAGAGTTTTATAAGAACGTAACGCCATGCGTTATCGAGGGCCTTGATGGTGCCAATCAAACTGCCGATCCGACGAAAGAGATAGAATTTTACTTTGCCCGGTCACAACCTTAGATCCCAGGCCGGCAAGGAATGCCCTGCAACAACCGCGCATTAGCAATACAGATCGATTATAGTGGCACACGTCTTTGGATTGTAATCGTCATCATTTTAGCGCTATGCTTCCTTTCTTCATTTCCACATTTCGTTGTAGATGAAACTCAAAATCGTTTACTCTTGCACAAGCTATCGAATTCCTAGTTCATTTATTACAAACTGTCAACGCTTCCTAATCGAATGGGGTTCTGTTTTCCGCCTAGACTTGCATCCCCTATGCTTCGTATACCGAAAATGAGTGCGAAGGTGTTTGAATTGCTCCGCCCCTATCCCCCCCTTCCGTCCATATTAAACAGTTACAGAGCGGAACTGGCAGCCAAAATTGTGATTGAAAATTGTCAGTTGACGTTTAAGTGGGAGCACGAGTAGAGGTTAATATTTTCTGCATCTAAGTTTATACCTGAGAGTAAAACCATGAGATGCTCGGAATGGCTCCTCAATCGCCGTATTACCCAACGTTCCGTTTTCTTGGCCATTCTGGGGCTGGCCGTGATAGTTCTGTGTATGCACGTACTACCTCCGGTTGATTTGCATGATCAATTTCGAAGAGGCAACCCTTTTCGTGATGGCTATACGGGGCCATTCCAATCAGTTTGCGGTCACCATGCTGATCGGAGAGGTCCGCATCAAAAAGTCATTGGCTATTCACTTTATGGCAACTTATCAGCGCCAGTTTTTGCCAGCAAATATTTAAAATACTTTAACGAGACACTCTATAGCGTCCCTACGGCCTATCCAGGTAAGGAAAATTCAAATAAAAAAAGGATTAATCATGTGCGAACAAAGATCGGCTAATAAAAAAAATATGAACAAAAATGAATGAATAAAGGCTGGGTGGTGAGGATTTATCACAATCTAACGAAGGACGATGCTGAAGGATGGAAAGTACTTGAGAACACCATAGATTTCGCAGACCACATCGATTTATGCAATGCAACTGAGGTGATCAAGAAACTCAATTTGGCTGATTTGTTTGCCATGACGTGGCGCTGGGTAAGTCATTTAGTTAAACAAAAAATGATACCGGATAGGCCGGCTTAAAAACTCTGGATTTAAAAAAAATCAGATGGGTTCTTCAATAATATAACATTTTCAATTAGCTGCCATTACTGGATGAGATGGTGGACATGTTAATGTCCCGTGACTCGGACACTGCGATAATAACTCGTGAACAGGACGCCGTTCGTGAATGGCTGGCAAGCGACCGAGATTTTCACATCATGCGAGACCATCCTCGGCACTGTGCACCCTTCCTTGAGGTGAATTGCGTTTCGATTCAAGGCTGTTTTACAAAGGGAAATCACAAAGACGCTCTATTTCGAACAATTGCAGGTATCTGGGGAGTGAAAATGATCCGAAATCGTTCGATAATTGTCAACGCAGCGCAGAAAATGTTCCATGAAAATCATCGGCACGAACGTGACTATGACCAAAAATTACTGAAAAGACTCTTTTGGCCCATAGCACCAACTAGCCTGGTAAACCTGTTTAGAGAATTTCAGCTCTGAGACAAATGTAATTGATAAACTTGATGCGCTTAACATGCAGATGGCTCACGATAGCTATTGCTGTGTAAAAATCCCGCATAGTAAGCCGTATCCGACGCAGAGGAAAGATGGCCTCTTTGTCGGCAGGCCAACTTATACAAAAGGAATACTGAAAATTCCATGTCCACGAAAATGTTGCCCAGCAAATACCACGACTGAGTGGACCTATTGCTAAAAGGACCCATCAACTATGTGATGGACGTCTGCTGCGTCTTTCTCTTACTAGTCCGAATTACTTTTGAAATTTCCTGTTTCAATTTTCACCGATCACCCTACCAAACAATGCGTTGGCCTTTTGAGTTTGTATTCAATGACAATTGTCTACCAAAATGAGCCCAATACAAATTTCGGACACAGGGCATTCACGCTCATAATTATACTCACCTCACAGGCACGTCCCACAGTTTTGCACGTAGGGAAATTACTTCCCAAAGACGTTGTCCCCTTGACGCTGCCGATCGAACTGTTGATTCACGGAAGGTCATCCAGTTTTGTGTTGCTCAGCAACAAACTTGAGACGTAAAATTGGAAAGTATTCAGTTAGTTACGCCCCTCATAATGAAAACTGTCACAGTGCTGGAGACTCGCAGCAAAAACATGCCAACGTCAGTTGACGAGCAAGTGGCTCAACCGAGTAGTACCTCACATTTTATACAGCTCAGTGTTGTGGAAAACAGGAGTTAACTCATGAGATGCTTGGGTCACATTGAGCACACTTTTTCAAGTTCATTTTTCACACTCACTCTGAAATTATGCGAGAACCTATAACGAACCAATTGTTGCAACTCAGACACCAGCTTCTCTATTCAGGTCAAATACGTTACAGATGTCGTTCACTAAAAGCTGCGTGGCTTGGGAGAGAGCCACGTCACCCGTGTGCAAAAAATCATTGCAATTGTACTGGACGGAGGGACATCTTCTCAGCGGCGATGATTGCTCGTCTCGTTCCAGAACAGCGCAAGCGCGGACGTACTCTTCGGCAAATAAATTGCTCGTATCCCATACGCGAACGTTGCTGTGATTCCTAATAAATAGACGATCAACGCGCATGCGTTAATGAATTTAAATTTCAGATGCATTATGCCGACCAGGTGACTAACTCGAATAAACGCCGAGCAACTTCGTTGTAGCCATGAATTTTCTCTGACGTAATGCCATCGGTTTTAAAGACGCCAATTTCTTTATTGAAATCTACACTTGGGTATTGATTCAGCCAAATGATTTGGCTCTCGTTCGCCAATTGGTCGAGAACCGGAGCCAAATTCAAAAGTTTCTTCCGGTACAGTTGGTAGTCCGCGCCTTCGCTCTGAAGCATGTGCCATACTGCCATACCTTTCACGTTTAGGCATACGTTTTACGAAAAAAAAAAATATAAGAAAGATTATGTAAGCAAAGTCTGGGCATTTTGTACCGAGGAAAATCAAATACGGCCGGTCGGTTTCGTTAGAATTCACCCACCGACGTATCTCCTCCGTGACGTCATCGCTGACGAGCGGTCGCCATTTAAAGGACACTCGGATGTTGAGCAGAACGCTGCTAACCTCAACGTCGTTATGATAGTTTTCGGGGATTATAATGGGGCTCGATGTCTTGTCGTACTGCGGAATCAACTGAAAACGAAATGTAAAAAATAATAAGAGGATCAGTGTTCAAGCGTTTCTTGAACGTGCAACAATAAAACGTTCTGGTCCGTTTGATACTCTGACAAAGTTGAAAAATTGTTGCCGTGTTCGGGAATCACCGATGAACGCAAAATGCAATTCCCTGCTTCGATTTCCGATAACATTCTCTAGGTCGTTGAGCTCGTCTAGACATGCCACCACTTGCTCCGTCTTGTATTGCTGAACTCTGCACGGCGTGGTCTTCGATTTCAAACGATTTCCGGCCGATTCTTTCTCGTAATGTGAACCCTTGTTGACGAGACGGTTTCCTACGCAAAGGGGCCATTCTTCTGTCCTTTACGAATCGAAAAATGCATGGCATTCATCAAATAGAACAAACGTTCCGCAATTATTACCGTGTGGTAATCCCACCGTCTCTGTGCGATTCGTGACGTTCGTTTCTTCTGCGGGATGGCACGCTAAACACGAAGATCGCCAACAACAACAGGCCGAATAGGAAACAGCAACCGATGAAGAGCACCCATGGACGAAATTGATTCCACCGGTCGTCACTCATTGCGCACAAAATTCGGTCCGTTTCTTTCAAGAGCAGATCTTTTTCCAACGATTAGAGCAACGACTTGTTGCGTTGGACGCAAAGAAAGTCGGCCATCGTAATGCCTCTGACAAGCTGCAAACCGAGCCTGCCGTGGAAAAAAACAGCCAATTGTGCCCCGCTGGATATGAAGAACTGTGGCAAAACAAGAGCAATTCCAGCTAAAGCCAAGTCGTCGATCGATGAAAAGACAGTCACGCCTGACATCCGCCATTGAGCCACAATCAAATGCGTAAGCTAAAAATCATTCCCAGTCTTTTATAAAGGGCATGACCGTCATGTAAATGTATTCAACTCTGGCTGTAACACGTCATGGTAAATAGGCAAGCATTGTTCACGAATAAATAAAGGAAAACATTTGCCAAAACGAAAACTTAGAAGAAGTCCACTTCCAGATCGGCAAGTGCGTGAGCGTAGGTCAGCGGACAATGAACGCGGGCGATTTGACTGTACAATTGATCGGATTCAACAAGGATAGGCTCTTTTTCGACAATTTATTGTACGTGTGAACAGCGTAGCTTTCGAAAATCGGGTCGCTGCTGCTCACATTGGTCTCGAAGAAACACTTCCAATCGGCAAACTTGTACGGGTACAAGTATTTCTTAGGCAACACTTTGATCTGCGGGCATAAAAAAAGAGGATACGTCGGTTCCGGTAATTTAGTGTGGCAATATTTCAGCACAACCGACTGTATCATGGCCGGACCCGAATACGCCCATTCTTTCGGATGGTACGATGAGGCCAGGTAAGTCATAATCTTGCGGATGATTGGATGTCCTTTTTGAAAATGAAACGAAGAGCCTGTGAGAACGCCATCGTCTTCTTCAGGAACGAAATTCCAAAAGATGTCGGCATCGAAAGGTTTGAGCGTAACAAAGTCCAAATCCATGTACATTCCTCCGCCTTTGAACGAGCTGAGAATGCGGATGTAATCGGAGAAATGCTCCGTTTTGTAAGGGCTCTTTCGCCACACACCGCGAGAGTACCAACGTTCCAACGGCTATTAACAGGAAGTTGCTTTAATTAAGAGAATTAAAATCAATCTCTATTAAACTGGTACCGTTGCCGCAAAGTAGTCTTTAGCGTTGATGAGAACTACGGCGATGTTTGGGTAAGTGTTCAAGATCAGTTCGAATGGACCGCTCGTTAAATTGACGTGGTCCGTTTGAAAAAAGATCTGGACCGATCGGCCAGGGTTCTCTTTGGCCGTCGATTCCACAGCGCACAATTGGCGCAAATTCAAACGATCACGACCTGTGGTCTCGTGAAAATAGATGCGTTTATCGTCCGATAGGATGGAAGATGCCCAGAATGGGGATGATGTCTTGTTGTTGCGTCCCCATCTGACCATGTCCTCGTATCGGACGATGTTCAGATGTTCCTGGGCAGCCGATAATGTTGCCGGACCAGCAAGGCTGTCCTGTTGATCTTCTTCTTGATTGAGAGCGGCACTTGGCCACGTCACCAAGTAGACACAAATGAAAAGGGTCACCAATAAAATAGCAATCAGCTGTTGGGGTCTCGTTCGTCGAAGATGCATGGCTCTACGATGATCGACGAAAAGTTAATAAAATTAAAGACGAATACTGTTAAGTACCTTGTAGGATTCGTTGTGATTAAAGGACTTTCTTGTGCCAACGTAATGGATGAAAGAGACTTGCGACTGTGCCGGATGTTGTGGCCAGACTCTGGATGTTGTGGAATCTATCGTTCAGCTCGTCTCAATACTGCGGACAATAGTTTATGGAGATTAAAGGCGACTGGAGATCGTTAACCGACGCGCTTGACGGTACTTTAAGCATTCAAAAAAGAAGAGAGTCGAGCAACTGAATTTGAAAAGTTCAACTAAAACTCGGTGACTACATTTTTTTTTTAAAGATGGCTCTTCTCGTTTCATGGCTATGATGGAAACAAAGGGGATCGTTTACGGTCAGCTGATTCGACATCAAAACAATCCGTTATCTCTCAACTTTAGCAACCGTTGCAGCGATCCTAAAGTCCCTCTTTTCTTTAAATGCAAAGTCAGCAAGGCAGAGAACGATTCGAGTGTTATTGTTTCATAAATAAGATAAGTTTTAAGGATTGTCGCAGCACTTACGAGATAGACTTGAGTTTCTCTACCCTGAGCGATTTTGATCTGCAGGTTATGCCAACCTGCTCACAACTCACCTTTCATCTGATAGAACAATCAATCGAAGACCAAAACTGTTCCTTCATAACGTCTTACTACTGCTATCTTTGATTAATAGTTTCATTGAGTAGGTAAAAGCCTCTGAAGACAATCAAACGATTTAAGAGACTGCGACAATGGCAAAAAAAATGGCGTTAGTGAAGTGACGTGAACGCTTGCATAAGAATTTAGATCGAAAAGGGAAAAGAGGAAAAAGAGGATAAAGAGGAAAAGAGTAAAAAAGAAAAAGAGAAAGAAAAGGAAACGATTAAAATAAAACGCCCCCAAAACTACCTGTTTTGCGAACATTGTTCTTGCCCCGCAGTTTCCTACACCTTTCCCCTTCTTCTACCTGAAGGCAGAAGGTAGGGCTACAATCAGAAGAAAAACGCCATTGTTTTTTTTATCGAAGCTTCAGCTCGAGGCTATTGTGACGGCAACATCAGTGTCAACGGCCTAGACTGCGAAAGTAGCATTTACAGGTGTGAGCAGGGACGTTTCGCTTTCTTTCACCTCCGCCGCTAAACAATCGCCACACCTGGCCATACCTGCACAACCAGTTTCATTTGTTTATCATTTTGCAGAGGTTGGTGGTCGTCCTTTCCTGCCTTTCGTTAATAATCAGCAGGTAACATCCGTTTTCCATTCTTCTTTAACAGACGTGATAGGACGTTATTAACGAAGGGTAACCTAGTGAGAGCTAGATGCGACGAAGAGCATTCCTAAACGACTGTTAGTTATTGACAGTCATTGCGTTTCATCGCGATGTGCGATTGAGAATGAATGCGAACGTGATTGGTGCGCTACCAATTTAGCTGCTTGAACCATTTTTTATTGAAACAGGCCGTGTATCCGGCCTTTTTTTCAGAGCAAGGGGAGGTATCTCCCCTGGAGCTGAACACTCATCAAGAACGTTAAAGACGGATGAGCGCATGTGAATCTCGTGCAACTCCTATGCCCGCATTCCTCCTACCACAACCAACAACAAACAATCTGCTGAGTATGGCCTAAAAATTACCCGCGGGGCCAGCGTTAAACTCTGAATTATTTTAATTTTGAAGGACACAGCAATTTGAATCCATCTCTATTTACGTGTCAGACTATTGCCCGCAACTCTTCAACCAAACCAGAGTGACCGGTTCTCTGCTACCGATTTCAACTTATTAACGACTAGTCAAATGCCTTCTGGGTTGGGGTGGAGAGAACGCTCAATTGCATCAACGTGTACGATTCCACAATCTTACAGGGACGAGATCATTTGAAGCCCAGCCGTCGAATCTTAATTTGGTTCATTATAAAACGTTATCACATCAAAAAGACAGGCCCAACCCCCGCCGGGCACAACTCCTTAAGGATGGATTTCGGCGGCTCAAATCTGATGGGCTTGTCGATCTTCAATATCGAAAACTGAATGTACAGCTCACACCACTTTCCACTCACATTCTTGTCGATATCGATGATATAGCAGCCCAGCTCCCTGAATCAAAATAGGGAATGCTAGGTTATAGAGTCACAGAGAGGCCCCTACCACAGCTATACGTGCTCCTGGACTTGAGCAAGAGGGCTTCATCCAAGTAGTCAACGTTGTCTTGTTAAAAGTGTAGTTTGTCATGAGTGCTCGCTACTTCTTTATGGTTTTCCGGGCCAAACTTCGTGTTTGGTTGTGTGTGGTTATTTTAGTGTTCATTATTATTTTACTGACTTGTCTACGAAACGGTGGGTATGGTTATCGAGAGTTCGATCAATCCCAGGCTACTTACGATAGCGAGCGAGTGGCCCAAACGTCATCTCTCGTCCCTGTTCATCAGAGATGGTACAATTTAATAAACGAACCCAATGGATTCGAGAAACCGAAAAAAATTTTCTACAAGCAAGAATGCACATTAGGTTACTTAGTTTTTTAAAGTTTTATACGTTTTTTTTCGGATTTTTCTAATGTTTAATGCGTAATAGATTACATGAATGCAAATAAATTGCCGCAAGATCATCCTTGCGTTATCGAAACTATCCGACGACATTACCTGAACAAACCTTCCCCGCCAGACGTGCCTCTAAAACTTGCTTCGGACGGTAGTGATGACCGATCGCCAGGACAAACCGGAGTCATATTCAGACTCTTGAAAATCAGGTTTAGAACATCCAGTAAACTTTCGCATCCTATCCTACAAAACGTTTACTATTGTTTGTGCGGTTCCAGACGAAAGGATTTTTTTGTGGAATGTGGTGCCCTAGATGGTGAATATCTCTCGAATACTATCGATCTAGAACGTAAATTCAACTGGAGTGGCGTCTTAATCGAAGCCAATCCACTCGTGTTCGAATCGCTCTTGTCACGCAACCGTAAAGCATGGACTTTACCAATCTGCCTCAGCTTAAACCGTATCCTACTCAGGTTAATACAATCAATTTTCTACTGGCAACAAGCATGAATCGTTGAGTAATTTTGATTTGCAAATGTATATACTTATTTGTACATTCAGGTTAGCTTTCAACCAAAACAGAACAGTGGCCTAAGTCACATCGAAGGTGTGGCCAAAACATTGCAGGAACCTGGGGAACCTGGAATCGACCCTAATCTAGTGACAGTCCAATGCTTTCCTTTTTATTCTGTTCTGCTGGCAGTTGGACGTACTAAGGTTGATTTTTTCAGTTTGGATGTCGAAGGCCACGAGCTCGAAATCCTCAAAACTATACCGTGGCACAAAGTTGACATTAAGGTACTTGCACAAGCGTAACAATGGCGGACATGAATAATGTGTATTTATTTGTCCTGCATGTTTGTATGTAAGGCCCTAACAGTGGAATGGGATAATATACCGGATGGTCAGGAAGCTCTGTCCCGTTTCATGGAAGCAAGCGGATTTATTAGAGTTGGCGCATTTGATTTCCGCTTCACACGGGATGTCATCTTCATTAAGGATTTAATCAACACTTAGCTGGACGTGGCGATTAATATCTGTCTAGGAGGAAAATTTCATACATTTTTTGCCGGGTAAAAGCAAAATTAAATTAGTCGTTTATTTGCAAATGTTCTAGCGTCTTTCATTTTGCCCCGTTTTCTTGTTGACAATACACAGGGCCTAATTGTTTTCTTGATTTAGGCAAAAGATAATATGGACAAGTTTTGGTAATAGACTAATGGCATGATCGATTCACAAAAAGGGCAAAATTCAATTTTCAATCTTGCGTTTTCGAATTAATAATCGTATGGTTTTGATTCGCCATCCGTGTCGGGATGTCACCATGTGTTGAACAATTATGTAAATAAATGGTAAACTTGTAGCGAATAAACGAATGAAGAACTCTCAAGTACAGGTGTTAGAGATTCTTTCATTTCCATTAATATTGCTCTGTTAGCGTTATTTAGTTAACAAGCAAGTCCACTACAATGCCATCAGCATCCATTTATACCTGTAGCTCTGATTCACCCTTACGTAAGAATTGAGATTGAAAAGAAAAAGAGGGAAAAGAGTGAAAAAGAAAAAGAGAAAGAAAAAGAAACGATTCAAAACGCCCCCAAAACTACGTGTTTTGCGAGCATTATTCTTTCCGCCGCAGTTTCCTACACCTTTCCCTTTCTTCTATCTGAAGCAGAGGGTAGGGCTACAATCAGAAGAAAAACGCCATTTTTTTTTCGAAGCTTTAGGTCGAGGCTATCGTGACGGGCAACATCGGTGTCAACGGCCTGTACTGTGACAGTAGCATTTACAGGTGTGAGCAGGGATGTTTCGTTTTATTTCACCTCCGCCGCTTAACAATCGCCACACCTGGCCATACCTGTACAAAAAGTTTCTTTTGTTTATAATTTGAAGAGGTTGGTGGTCGTCCTTTCCTGCGTTTCGTTAATAATCAGCAGGTAACATCCGTTTTCCTTCCTTCTTTTACAGACGTGATAGGGCGTTATTCACGAAGGGTAAACTAGTGAGAGCTAGATGCGACGGAGAGCATTTCCAAACGACAGTTAACCATCGACAGTAGTTGCGTTTCATCGTGATGTGCGTCGAGAATGAATGCAAACATGACTAATGCTATATCAGTTTCGCTGATTGATCAATTTTTTATTGAAACAGGCCGTGTATCCGACATTTTTCACATCTAGGGTGGAATCTTCCCTCGAGCTGAACACTCATCAAGAACGTTAAAGATGGATAAGCGCACGTCAATCTCGTGCAACTCCTATGCTCGTAAGCTTCCTTCCAATGACCGGTTCTCGATAGATTTATTATAGAAAGGAAACTCTTTTCAAAATTCAATAATTTCTTTTATTTAGGCAGATCACAGTTCTTGGGGTCGTCCACCCACCACGTCAAGATATCGTCGTACACTTTGGACGGGAGTTGATCATCGTGAGCCAGTTGACACAGATGACACCAGCCGCGTTTCTGATACAGTTCCACGGTGTAGTCACGCCTCCAGTCGAAATAACGGGCGTACAAAGAGTCCGTCTCGTTCAACAGGAGAAGATAGTCGGCCAGTTGTTTGGGCGAAGCGAAATCGTTGACGTCGATAAACGAATGCGGTGGTGCGAATTCCGCGTAATTCACGGCACCTCTGACCACCTGAAAAATAAATTACGTAAACATTTTCATACAATTTTATTTCATTAAAATCAATACAAAATTAACTTACAGGGACGGCGTCATAGAAGAAACCGACCATCAGTTTCTCCGTCACGTAGTCCGTGCAAAGGGCATGTTCGAATCCGATGTAAAATTTGTAATCGTCACGAACCATTTCACGGCCGCGTGTCTGATTTTCGCACGTCAAATTCCCGCAATTGCTGTAAATGTCCACCGGAACGTACTTGACGAGCTCTCTCACGTAATCTTCACGACGGCTGGTCGTGACGCAATTTGAAACAAACCAAGCGGCTAATTTCTTCTTGCCGTTGATGTTGACAGGTGAATAATTGCCGTTTAATGACGTGGTGCTATTGCTCCGTGATTTCGGATAGCCAGAGGATAAGTTGTTCTGGCACTACCATTCCATAGGCGTCTCGATTAACTACGTCCGAATCGAGTTTGGTAGGTCATGGTCAAATTGAAGAATCCGAATCGCGTGCGGTTGTTGAGCAAAGGAATGGGATCCTGTCGTCGATGGCGATTCATTTCGTAGAAGACGAACGTTGGTGAGGGAAACTTGCAGTGGCAGTCGCTTAAATTCACCCGTTGAATGGAGAAAATGACGACGTCAGCACGTTGAACAAATTGCGATCGTCGGTCGTTACGCAACCTTGTTTGTTTGTGGGGCATTTCAGGTTTATAAACGGCTGCTGTCCAACTGAACGTAATCTTTTGAAGTGAAGAAACTGTTCCAGTAGAGTATCATCTTCAGTGGTTTAATGCTTTGATGGTTGGCTGTGATTTGAACGTGATTTCCCAACTGCCACTAGCCGATAATGTATTGGATGAAGGCATGTTATTTGAAATTGGTACCCACTGTTGACGTTTACTTGACGGACTAGGAACACGGCAATGAAGATGCAGCACAAGAGACTGGCTAAAACATTGTTTTTCTTTCCGCCAAAATGCGCGATGGTTCGAGACGGTAAACATCCACCAGCCATTTGAAACGGCTTCGTTGTGAAAAATTGGTAGTTAGAGATAGTGTTTTGGATAGCTATCGAGCTCATCAGACTGCTGGACGTTTAGAAAAGGTATAAAAAAACAATTAGACGCACACATAAGTTCGAGACTTGGGCTGGGACTGACTCCAGCTGCCCTTACAGAAATTGAGTAGCGCAGGAGGAGTTCGTTTTTGATTAGTCGGATTCATTTTTCATGATAGTGTACGCAGATTTCAAATTAGCAAACTATTTAGAATCTGTTTTGGATGTAGAGGAAATAAAGTATAAATTGGCGAGTACACGACCTTGAAATCAATAGGGAAAATGGGAATGAAAGATTTTAATGCAATTTAATCTACGTTACCGATAAACGGTGATAAAGCCAATAGCAACAATCTGAAATCGGCGCATGAAATTCAAGGGCAAATAAGATTTAAGCTACATTCCATATTCGTTCCATCTACCATTTAACTTACCAATCAAACTTAGGATACGATTAAATGACCAGAAAAAAAAACTAGGCAATGTAAACCAGAGTTATCTGAGAATAAAATTCACTTGTTCACGTTCCGACTTGAACACGTTGAACGTTTAAAATCGAATAACATTGTGAGTGAAGTATTTTTTGGGTTTTCCTCGGATACATCCAACCCTTCGGCACAACTATTTTTCAAGTTTTTTTTTTTTAGGGAGGTCCTAAGACAACCACGTTCGTGTTTTCAGTGAGATATTCGGTATGTTCAACTGGCCGATGTCTTTAGAATTCCTGATGCGATTGCTGATTCGCTTAGTTCGTAGTGCCGCCAGGGCTGATTGAATCGCCAGCATCGAACATGAAGCTCCGTTTATTCAAATGATTTTTATGTCATTGGGTTTGGTGGTGACAGGTTCCAGTTATTCTCTTATCGCTTTAATTATATGAAATGTTGATCACCACCAACACTTGCAACTACTCGTCGTCCGTTGCTAATGGCCGGCAAAAATGTGATTTACCCACTGATTACATTACCGATCCCGATCCTGTGAGCTACCCTTGGATTAGTGATCCTACCCGTCAACATTTCTGTCCAGCAAGTACTTATTGCATTTTCTACCTATTGTAAGTTTTAGTTACATTATCGGTGCCATTTTAAGTTTGCAAAGAATAAAACCAGACCTGTAATGGGCTTTAACTTCTTTTCCTGGTAGTGGAGTAACAATTTCAAGATTGATCAAGAATGCCAGTCGTTGACAAAAAATAAAATAAAAATAAGCCGCGGAAGAGTATCGGCAATGAAAAAGCGAACAGCGCAAGGCCGCTATCAGCGATGTTGATTTCCAATGATTAGAATTTGCATATTCATTTGGAGGACGCCCATTTTTTTCTTTTGCCTGTTAAGATCTCGTCATATAGGAACAGTTTAAA
>NC_081335.1:9645541-9753380 GCF_022539665.2 Daphnia carinata | reverse complement strand
CAAATAAAACCGGCTGAACAAAAATACGCTACAGTAGAAAAAGAGGCATTAGCAGTTGTATTCTCTATTAAGCATTTCCGACACTACTGTTAGATAAACCTTTTACGGTGATTAGCCATCACCGTCCCCTGCAATGGTTGGAGGAACAGAAAGACAACAACGGCAGATTAGGCCGTTGGGCTATCTTATTAGCCGGTACCAACTACAAAATTAAGTATCGGCCAGGACGTGTGCACCAAAACGCCGATTGTCTGTCACGTCTTCGCGTCGCCCACATCCGTGAGGATAACGTAGAAATAGATATCGTAGCTAGCCAAGCAGCGGATCCATTATGTCAAGCAATAAGGAAATATTTAGACGATGGAGTTTTTTCCGAAGAGAACGAAAAAAATATGCCAATTTGGGCAAAGGAAATTAGCCTTTATCAAATCACAAGTGGTGTGCTTTATAGAATAGAAACACCGACGGCAAAAAGTAAGAGAAATGTTTGAAATCCCCAAGTTATTCTGCCCCTTACCTTACGTCGGGTAGTGTTAAAACAAATGCATGACGAACCGATAACAGGTCACCTTGCTTTCCTTAGAACCTATCTCAAAGTCAAAAATAATTACTACTGGCCCACAATGAGAAAAGACATAAAAGAATATTGCTCTGCTTGCGAAATTTGCATTGCAAACACCAACTCTACGCTGAGAGCCTTCCTCTTCCCCCACGAATTAGCTAAATTTCCATTTCAGATTATAGGAATAGATTTTTTAGGCCCCATCCAACCAATATCTCCTAACGGAAATAACTGTATCTGTGTAATCACCGATTACTTCACAAAGTACGTAATTGCTGTCGCCCTACCCGATCAAACTGCCCGTACCACGGCCGAATGTGTATACAAGAATGTTGTATTGACCCATGGGCCCCCACTAGCTATCGTCTCAGATAGAGGACCGAATTTTACCTCCGGTATCTTTAAATACTTCTGCAAAAAACTCAACATCGAACAAAGATTCATTACGGCATATAATCCGGCAAGCAATGGGGAAACAGAAAGATTTAACCGGACCCTCACGACTATGCTAAGAAAAGAACTCGTAGACGGGCAACATCATAATTGGGAAGACGTATTGGGAGAAATCTGTTTTGCGTACCGAGCGTCCGTTCACTCCTCCACCAACGAGTCAGAGGCTTAACGCATCGCCATGGAAACAACAGCTGGAGAGTGCGATATCATGAGGCAGTAAAAAAAATGCAACGAAAGCCCAATGACCATATCAGAAAACAAAGGGTATTCAACCAAGAGCCAGACGACGTTGGATATTGGCTAAGGACCACTACCGTGGTCACCATCAATTGCATGTTGGAAGAAGTCATCCTCTCCCGAATCGATGAAGGAGATATAATTAACACACCCTTGGGGAAAGCCAACGTGTCACATGGTTCCCTATCTCACAATCGCCTCACCTTATTCTGGATCGACACATACGGAAAAACAACCGACATTTCCGTCAGACAATTAGAAAAAGGTGTGGGATACTGGTATGAATCATCAACAAACGGAACTTGGATTCTCCAAGATGACTCCAGACAACTAGACTTCCACGTACGACTGATGTCACGTTGTCAGACCGTGAAATGCGACCAAAAGATAGATAGTTGGACCGGGGTTGGAGACAATCATTTATTCATCATCACATACCCGTTGGACCAAGCCGCAGTCACCGTGCCTTCAATCATCAAGAACATTACACGTAACGGGAGCGACTCCCTAGACATCAACATCCGGCAAAACCCTAGGATCCAATATCTATAGGATGCTGCCATCCGCCACGAAAACGAGCTCGTCCCAATCGTCCAGAGCATACAATGCGACCAGCGACGCACCAAACACGCACAAGCTGTATCAACTGCCAATACAATGGATGGTTGGCAGCCACACAACTGGGCCTCCGTCAGTGCGTGAAACTGATCGCAACCGGAAACATCGTCTCAGCCATTCAATGCACTCCCACAACGGTTACTTTCACGACAGACATCACCATTTGTGGGCCGCAACCGCGGTTCGGAAATTCTACTATCGGCCGATCCGGTTGGGAACTCACAGAGTTCACGCCATGCTACTGGGCTGGTGGAATCGTTAATTTTAACGATAACCGTATGCCTACCGCAATAACACGTGGCAACTGGTCGAAGCATCCGTCGTCGTCCCTCAGCGTGATCTTGCCGACGCTTTCCGTTACCAAGAGACGTCGCTTTCTTTGAATACCAGCATCAAACCAATCCGGCTTACACGGATACCCAAGTTAGCCCAATGGATGTTATGGCCGACATTACAGCTGCCATGAACGAACATTCCGCGACTGGACCTAATCTAAACACAGGAGCTTCCGCAATCGTCATCTCGGCAGCCGAAAAAGCCGGTCGCGGCACATTTACCAATTGGTTCGAGAATTTTAAAGTCTACTCGTTTATCATTCTACTTATCGCTGCCTTCCTTCTAATACCTCGTGGCTGCTATGCCCTCGGATTTTGTGGTTTAATATGGAAATGTTGTTGTAAACCCCCGCGCCCTCCTCCTACAGCGGTTTACCGACCGCAGAATAACCGCCCAAGAGAGCCCTAAATTTCTTTTGGATTGCGGGACGCAATCTGGTATGACGGGGAGCGATGTAACGAATCGTCCAGCAAAGCCTCTTCTTACTTCCTTTCTCAAATAGACTAGAATTTTATACCTGTAGCCCCTTTTTACTTAAAACTTTCATTTACTAACCTAGTTTTAAAACTCCCTTAGAAATATAAAAATAACGAAGACATGTCCCGGCACGTCGGCTAAAAATAGATTTATTTCGGTTGGTCTGAGATTGCCCGAAATGGCCTAAAACCGCCCGACCGATTTTTAGGTATCGTCCAAATTCGTTCGATACCGCCCGAATTTGCCCGCCTATACCTCTCCATTGCGCCCAAAATCGCCTGATACCGCCCGATATTGCCGCCTATCTTTTAACACTGTCCCGTATGGTTCTCACAGTCGATGGCTAACATATAAAAAGCCATCGGCAACTCGCAGTAGTTAGTCGTCCCTTGAGAGAGCTATCTCGTGTGTCCCTCAGCATTCTTCCGAGCCGCCACCTCATCCTCAGAAGCTGAAGCGTAAGGTCCCTTCTTGGTAATATTCGCTACTTCTCTTAGTTGTCCCTTAGTAGTGTATGCCCAAGTAACTGTTACGTAATTGTAGGCCTTCGCCTCTTCCGTGTCGATTTGATTGATTGCTGGCGGTATTTTAATACACGTTTATTCCTTCATACACGTATTGTTTTACGCTTACTTATACACGACATTGTGAGTAGCAGCGCCGCACTTAGTTATTTTCCCGTATTGGAGACAACATGACAACGTCGTGTCCTCCTTTACACTTACTAGATAAACCTTTTACGGTGATTAGCGATCACCGCCCCCTTCAATGGTTGGAGGAACAGAAAGACAACAACGGCAGATTAGGCCGTTGGGCTATCTTATTAGCCGGTACCAACTACAAAATTAAGTATCGGCCAGGCCGTGTGAACCAAAACGCCGATTGTCTGTCACGCCTTCGCGTCGCCCACATCCGTGAGGGTAACGTAGAAATAGATATCATAGCTAGCCAAAGAGCGGATCCGTTATGTCAAGCAATAAAGAAATATCTATTAGAACCTATCTAAAAGTTAAAAATAATTACTACTGGCCAAGATGAGAAAAGATATAAAAGAATACTGCTCTGCTTGTCAAATTTGCAAACATAATTGGGAAAACAACATCATAATTGGGAAGATGTATTGGGAGAAATCTGTTTTGCGTACCGAGCATCCGTTCATCCCTCCACCAACGAGTCACCTTACTACATGATGCACGGTCGGGATTGTAATATGCCCATAAACAAAATTCTGGGAGCAGTTCCCGAAGCTGAACCCTCATCTGGTGGCTATGTGGACACGCTGTTAGAGAAACTAAGATACAGTTTTCAGCGGGCACGGGAAGAAAAAGAGAAAGCCAGAGAACGACAAAAAGCACAATATAACAAAAGGGCCAAGATATTTAATTAGAAACCGGGGGACAGAGTCCTGCTAGACGTCCGAGTCGTGCAGAGAGGAGACAACCGGAAATTTACATCGAAATTCCGAGGCCCTTATCGTGTCGTCAAAGTATACTCAAATCGTACAGTGGATATAGCAGACAATTCGTATAACTGCCAGCTAGTGCACAGTAACCTGCTTAAACCTCTGTACGAGACTATGTTATGGACGGACGAACCCATGCCAGATGTCGAGTCTTCGGTCGAACCAAATGACCGATTCCGGAAGCACATCGCTACTCAAACTCGTCTAGAGGAACAATCCGATAGTGAAAACGACCCCGACCAGAATATAGTGGAACGAAGCGATGTTACGGACGATATCGTGCTAGAAAATAGTGCGTCTCAGAGTGCGGTTACATTGGAACCAACGAGTGCAACCGTGTCAACCCCAGACGACGTTGCCCCCGAACACGTGTGCAATACTCCTACTGAAAGTCCGGATGAAAACCTCCCACGGCTGCGTGCCAGGTCAACGATCAGGCCAAGGACACGTCTTATAGCAGAACTTTAAACAGAAATACGAACAGCAGTGCGAAGTAGTGGTGGCCTTATCAACATTTTGACCTTATACAAAAAAGCAATAAACTAATAAAAAAAAAAAAAAAAAAAAAAAGGGTCAAGTGCTACGGAACACTCAAGTGGGACCGTCGCGACCGTTTACAACCAGGACGAAACGCCCCAACAAGCTTATGAACCCTTCGCCACATTGCAAGTGGGACGGAAAGGAGTATTTAAGCAAACCAGAAACGACGAACAAGCACCCACTTCACCTCCAGAGCCAAAACAGAATGTCCGTTCACTCCACTCAATGGGAACCTCTGACCGATGAAGACTGGAGCTTCATTGATACCATTTGGGCACAGCGGACCCCGAAAAGCGGCACCATCAACCTGGACGACTCCAACGACAGCGAGGAGACGGTTAGCCTGCCAGATGACCGCTCCCCGTCCGAGAAGACGGGGAGTGCACACTCGGACTTAGATGCATACTTTTCCAACCCCGGCAGCCTGAACCATCTGATCGAGGACGCAGCCGGGAACACCGACTGGGGAAAGTTCCTCGCCCTAGATCGCTATGTGGCCCGTCTGAAGAACGGCACTAGCGAAAGAAAATGGAAGCCGTTCGGCCTTCCTACCATGGAATGGCCACCAACGGACTTCATCCACAAAGCGAGGAAGGCGTTGGAGGCTCAGCCGAGCAACCAACCGGCAACCAGCCAAGGATGGCTGCCCAGAGTCAGAGAAAAGCTCCTGATATTTGTGTTTTCCATTATTATTGTATTTGTTCTCTTAAACATGTAATGTTCAAAACAATAACAATAAGAAACAAAAAAAGAAAAAAAAACCTCTTAACTTCTTTTGTCAAAAAAAAAAATGCAATCAAACAAAAAAAAATGGTTCTTAAAAAAAAAAAAAAAAAAAAAAAAAAAGTGACTGCAACTACATAGAAGATACATATACGAAAGAACGTATCGACTCCTTTTCTTCTCACACTACCATTTCTTTCCGAACTTCTTTCTTTCTATCCCGGGGATACGCCGCAGCAACAATATGGTGAGCCCTCTATGTTTTCCTCGCCTCCTCTATATAGCCATATGAACTAAGCACCATACTGCCGGTTCCCCACGTCCCATGGTAAACCCATATTCCAATTTTCACACGCGTGACACGAAGATCACGCAGACCATCCCCCGACGGCGAAAAACCAACCAAGCATCCACTTCACCTTCAACATCACCAGCATGTCAGACGAATGGGAACCACTCTCCGACGAGGATTGGAGCCTCATCGAGAATGTATGGGCAAACGGAAGCCCATGGAATAGCACCATTGACTTGAACACTACCCACGACACCGACGAAACGGCTAGTCTCCCCGACAACCGCTCCCCGTCGGAGAAGATAGGCCAGGGCCTCTCGGACGAAGAACTAGACGAGTACTTCGTCAACCCAAGCAGCTTGAACCACGTTATCGAAGACACTTGCGGCAACACCGACTGGGGGAAGTTCCTCGCCCTGGATCGCTACGTGACCCGTCTGAAGAACGGCACTAGCAAAAGAAAATGGACGCCGTTCGGCCTTCCTACCATGGAATGGCCTCAACATGAATTCATCTCCAAGGCAAAGCAGGTGCTGGAGGCTCAACAGAGCAACCCACCGGCAACCAGCCAAGGATGGCTAAACACGGCCAGGGAAACACTACTAATAACTGTTTTTACCATTATCATTGTACTTGTTGTTCTTCTAAACATGTAATGTGTGTGTAAAAAAAAAAATATCGACGTGAAATTGGTTCCACGATCTGAAAGAATAGCTTTAGGCATACCATGTCTAACTATAATTGTTTTATATAGACATTCTGCTGTCGTCTGCGCAGTTTGATCTTTCAATGCAACAGCTTCTACCCCTCGGTCCACATAATCTGTAATAACTAAAATATTACTGTTTCTAGTGGGCGAGGCTGGCATAATAGGACCCAAAAAGTCCATTACTATAACTTGAAAAGGGGCCTTTGCAATTTCCATAAGGATGCAATAATGCTCTTTAAGTTAAAGAAGTGTTGGCAATGCATACCTCACAAGCTTTACAGTATTCTTTGATATCTTTCCTCATATTTGGTCAATAATAATGATTCTTGACTTTCAAATAAGTTTTGTAAAAGGCTAGATATCCACCCATCGGTGCGTCATGTGATGATCGATTTCGACCCAAACGATGAAAATTGCGGAACATATGGAGCCAAAAATAAGTGAAGTGGAAAATGTGGAATTGGAATTGAGGGAATCAGAAAACTAGATGCGGAAAAGGGGCATTCGGAAAGAGTGGATGTGGAAAATGCGGAATTAGAAACAGTGGAATTGGAACCAGCAGAGATGCAAATGGACACCGATCAAAATAATAAGCACTCTTTATGCTTTGAAAACGAAACTGGAGAAACACAAGATTCAGACGGTGATAAATCCATCGCTGATGACATGTTTAAAAATCAACATAAAACTACGCCAATTCCCGAAAACAATGTAGTTGCCATAAATTTGGAGTATGAGGCTTGACAGGTGGCGCCTACCATCAATCAAGCAAACGAATTGACAACCCCAAATGCTACCGGACGCCCGCGAAGAAATCGAAGACTACCCATACGTTATAGAAATTAGAGCGGTTTAGTTTAAACAATTCAACCTTCGCATAACGTATCCGATATGTATTTAACAGCAAGAAATTTCAAAGAAGCTTCACAATGTTTCAAGCACTTGTTGAGTTCAGACCCACTAAACTGCACTCCAAATTTTATTCTGACACCTGAATTCCAAAAGCGAAAAAGAAATGGATCTGAGCGCTAACTCCAGCAACCACCAGGATCAATCAGCCACTGAGTGGCTCAGTGCCGAGGAGCAGGCTGAAAAAGTGATGGCACCGATGGTTGCCATCCCAATCTACGACTGGACACAAGTACCGGAACAAAAACACCCAACGTCGTTAGCCAGACGCCACTTTCCTCGGAACCCAGCAGCCAAGAATCGTGGGAGATTGAGCGGCAGCGTTACGAGCACCGCATCGCAGAAAGGACTGCCGCGCTGACTCGTAAGCTCAACGCGGATCTTTTCTCCTAAGATTGGGGAGGAGCAGTGAACACACTGAAATTGATCTTAGACCTAGATCCAGCGAAACACCATCCCCCTCCATTCAACTGGTCACCAGACCTGTGGGGCACAGGTAGAAAACGTCAGAGGCGCGACCCCAACATCAACCATTAAAACAACGAAAAAAGAAAAGGCACGGAAAAGGACCACCGACAGAAAATCTTTTTATTTACTCTTACCCCAGTAGAAAAATGTGTTTATTCCCCATAGTATAGAACTCTATCCCAAAAATTTTCCCCCCTTGGCATTATATCCACAACTCTAACGCAATAAAATAAACACAGTAGAACGCATAAACTCCGCCAGCTTTTCATTGTATAAAAATTTAAGATAAAAAGTTAAGAAACAAAAAAAGGACGCTATAGTAACACTCAATAGAAAAGAAATAAGAGGTAGCAGAAAAATTATGATCTGTATTTTTGCCGCCGTGTTACAATTAAAATTTTTAAAAAATGATTAGAGAAAGAAAAATATATTAATTTGTTGTATATCAGCGACGGCTGAGGCGATGCTCGAACCCAAAAGCTCTTGAGTCGTGGTCGAGGGCTATACCAACTAGCCATCTAGTCATATGGAATACTGATTTCAATAACCAGTGTAATTCTAAAATTCGAAACAGGACAAATAAAACTTAAAATATTTAATGATAATCAACCCACAGAAAAGTAATTAGGGATAGTTAACCTCACTAACTCCCGAGGAATCTACCAGTAAATTTCTAGTCAAGGTCACGGCGTGATTCGAAACTAAGACTCCCGAGTCGCAGTCAGAAGCTATAACATTTTGCCACACAGCAAACGCCCATATTTCGAATCCCTCATAAGTTGATATCCACAATTTATGCATAATTAACCATACTCACTTGTAGAAGCACTACACTTCGTCATTTCTTCTTTCACTTTTTCTTCATTCCCTACCAACAATTAATAAACTATAGTAAAACTAACTGTAAAAAAAATGGAAGAAAAACGAACCGTGGTGCGCCCTTGGAAGAACGCTATCCGACCCTACACAGCAATAAACAATTCCCCTCACGACAACGTCAAAGAAAACTGAAACCTGTTGAAACAATCGAGTGACACCTCGAGAGACTTAGTGTTAAACTCGAACTTTTAACAAAAAAAAAGGAAGCTAAAAACTACAAGAGAAAGGCTTGACTATATAAGTCAATACGTCTCGGACGTCGGGACCACACTCGCAACTCATCAACGCTGCCGACCAATAGCACTATAATGAAGCTGACCTATAATCAATCCAAGATGGCCGAAAAGAGCTTTCGTCGGCCGTGGTTACCCAACATCGAACGCGTTTGCCGCAGTCCTGAAACCAGGGACTCCGTGGTAATTCAAGAAGCTACAAGCACCACTTCGACAAAGGAAGAAGTTGACCACGCCGTAAGCGCAGCCTGCGCAAGAAATTCCATCAACAACCAACGTCCGTTCCGGAGGCGGCTGATGGATCTTGAGCACCATATCTAGAACCGCTGGAGAGTAGCTCGCCTCACAAAATCTCGGACGGAGGAACTCGTTCAATTTGTAACGGAGCCGAATATACCTTACTTTAACTTTTCTCGCTTTTGCTTCAGTAGCCAATACAAGCCTGGACATGGCAACTGCAACACTATACGCAGGGCAGCTGACCTAGATGAACACCTGCAAGCTGATTCACGCAGACGATACGTCACCAATATCACACCATATTGAACGCGTCTTTTTGATTGGTTAACCGCGTGAAGCCTACAAGCTCCTCCCAATCACGCCACTTTGCAATATGCAAAGTTCCGTGGTTAACCCAGCATCTGAGGAAGATCAGACAAGTTGCAGCCGTGCCAAGTAGTTGCCCTAAGTCATTTTTCCTTGCTTATTTGAGTAGTATTGTGCCTTAATTAATGTTTCAGTAACCAAACCTTTTGAGTAGAAAAGTCGTTCTCGTCTTGAGTCTTCTCAGACGTTCTGTGCCAATTCTTGCGTTCCAAACTCTGTCTGTGTGGAAGCTGAATTCCAAGCTCGTCTTGTGTCATTTTATCTTCCATTCTTTCACTCGTGAGTTCACGGTAAGACCCTGTTTAATTGTTCCTTCTTTTAACTTGTTTTCTGAATGTTTCTTCTCGTCTTTTGTTCTCTGTCTTTTTATTTCTTATGTCCTAGCTTATAATAAACACAGACGTCATTGTGGGTAAAACGCCTCGAGTTCAATTTACATTTATTGTCTTAATTTCCGTAAAGTCCATCTTCCCACACGGGAAGATGCTTTACATTATGGTGGCAGCGGTTTTTCGAACTCGATCACAATGATGGATGATGTTATTTATGGCGGACATAAGATTTCTCGTACCCTTGTGAACACCCCATAATTTCCGTAACGCCAGTAGCAAAAGATCGTGGATTATGCTCGTCGCTTACAAAAATTTAAAACAACAGCATATCCGGAAGTCTATACAGAAAAGTCTTTTTCGATCCTTTTTATGCATAAATTTATTGAGGGATTAGAATCACAATTGCAAGCTAAAGTAACGTACAAGGAATTTAGTGCCTTCAACGAATTTGTTGCATCAATGCTTGTTTATGGCGTTCGTTTAGAAGCTTTGGAGACGGACCGTGAGGAACATGAATTTGTTAGAGCGATTGACGAGTCATAGGACACAATAGATTCGGAACTGAGGGAACTTACACAAATATTAATTGATCAGAAGGAAATAGTCAAGAATGAGGTGCTAAAATCAGTCAGGGCTATAGACACGCAGAGAATCCAAAATTCGGAGAAGGATGAAATTAAAGAAGTTCTGCAGGAGCCTACGCAGGTTGTAACACAGCTCCTAATGGATAAAATGGGTTATGTTTCTTTGACGGGTGCTCCGTATGGGATGCAAGTTTCATTTCAAACGGATTGCATCAGTCGAGAGAGAAATTGGAGACCTCCCCCTCATCGCCCCAATACTAACACCAATTCTTACCAACATGCTAGATTCCCGAATAGACCTACGCCATTCTCGCCCTTTTTCTTTAGACCAGCTAACGATGTTAATTACAGATCAGATCAGCCCATAGTAGTTTGCAATTTTTGTAGAAATCATGGACACAGTCAGTCCAATTGTCATCAATTTCAGCGTCAAAACTGGGAACAATACCAACCTCCAATCTATTATGCTTGTCGTGAATTCGGACATAAATCTAATACTTGTACTGAGTTAAGAAACTCCCATAGACCTTATATTCCAGGTCCATTTCAGCGTCATGGAAACCAATAATTATCAATTGTAACTTCGGGTCAGTTGATAGGCAGCCTCACGTTAAATCCCAAAAAGTCGCAAAATTTACCCACTATATTAACGAATGAATCGACCCCAAGAATTCCAGTAAAGATTTTTCAGATCCCGTTACGTACAGACGCGTCTAAAAAATATTATTCACGGGAGATTATTTAATAAGTTACCCCCTAGAAGTCAGGTGATCTGCAGTCAGCTTGACTTCGATTTATATAATGTAGGGGAGAAGAAATTACATACGCTGGGAGGAGTTATTTTACCCGTACGATACGGAGAAACAGTTTTTGAACAAGAATTTATTGTAACTAATGGTGTTTCTGAGGACTGTATCCTTGGATGGGATGCAATCCAGAAGCACGGATTTCGGCTTGACGGAGAAGCCAGAAGCATTTACCTAGCGAGGGATGAGCAGGGATCAGCCATCTCTGAGGTACCCGACATGGCGGTTACTACGGTCAAAAAGACGACGCTATTTCGTCAGACGTCGACAGTAATTGCAGCGGAAATGAAAGATTCATTTCCGTATGTCCCACGAAATACAGCATTTATATTTACCCCAGCACAAGATTTGCCAGCAGGCATTTATATCGAAGAATTTATCGGAAATGTATCGGAAGATGGAACTTATAAAATTTTGGTCGAGAATCATTCACTACATCAAATCAAAATTCATAGGAACACTAAATTAGGCGTAATTGAAATAATTAAACATTGTATCGGAAAAATTTCGTTAGCGAAATTAGAAGATAATCCTAAACCAGTAATTGAGCCAATTTTACTCACAGAAGTAGATTCAGAATTTCAAGAACCGCTTTCAAAATTATTAATCGACTTTCACGACTTGTTTGCGTCCAAAGATTCAGAATTAGGAAACACCAACCTTATAAAACATACGATTGATACACAAGGACGAGGCCCCATTCGACAACGCCCATACAGAGTAACAAATAACCAAAGGAAATTATTAGATGATAAAATTCAAGAAATGCTTGATGCAGATGTAATCCAATATTCGCATTCCCCATGGGCTTCACCCGTGGTTTTAGTAGAAAAGAAATGTGGAGAAGTAAGATTTTGTGTTGATTATAGGAAATTAAATAGTATTACGAAAAAAGATTCATTCCCTATGCCTAGAATAGACGAAACATTAGACAAATTATATGGGAAGAAATTTTTCACAACTCTTGATTTAGCTTCAGGCTATTGGCAAATTCAAATTGACGATCCAGCTATTGAAAAAACAGCGTTTGTGGTAGAAGACAACCTCTACGAATTTAAACGTATGGCATTTGGTTTGTGCAATGCACCTGCCACATTCCAACGGCTAATGAACTACGTACTGAGAGACGTCTTGGGGCGTAAAACATTAGTTTATCTGGATGATGTTATAATCTTTTCAGATACTTTCGAAGATCATTTACGTGATATTCGAGAAATTTTTGAATTATTACGAGATGCTAATCTGAAATTGAAACTCAAGAAATGCCAGTTTATTAAACGCTCAGTAAATTATCTAGGTCACGTAATATCGACCGATGGTATTAAACCGGATCCGAGCAAAATTGACAAAATAGTCAATTATAAAACACCGACTTCAGTCGACGAAATCAGATCGTTTCTCGGATTAGCTGGATATTACAGAAGATTTATTAAAGATTTTGGATCGATTGCCAAACCGTTAACTCGATTAACGCATAAAGATCTTAGCAGAAAGCCTTTTTATTGGGGACCTGAGGAACAAGTTGCTTTCGAGAAATTGCGCAATTCTCTAGTAACGCCACCAGTTCTTGCTTACCCCAATTTCAATGAAAAATTTATTCTTTTCACTGATGCCTGCGACTACGGTATTCGAGCAGTGCTATCCCAAATTCAAAATGGCCAAGAACATCCCATAGCTTATTCCAGTAGACAGTTAACAAAAGCGGAATCGAATTATAGTACGACAGAGAAGGAAGCCTTAGCAGTTGTGGATGCAATCAAGCATTTTAGGCATTACCTATTGGATCAACCCTTTGAAATTATCAGTGACCACCGTCCCTTGCAATGGCTTAAAGAACAAAAGGATAATAATGGTAGATTAGGAAGATGGGCTATACTATTGGCCGCAACGAATTATGAATTAAAATATAGACCAGGACGTGTCCATCAAAACGCAGATTGCCTATCTCGCTTAAAAATAGCTAGTATCCAAACAGAGAGCCATATTACCTTAATTTGTGAGAAACAATTGGAGGACGACCTTTGTATAGCCATTCGTAATTATTTAGATAACGGTGAACTTGATCAAGCTTTTCTTCAATCTAAACCAGATTGGATGAAAGAAATTGAATATTTTGAAATTATTGAGGGTACACTTTACCGGCACGTGCTGCCATCTACCGATAGCAAAAGAAACGAAACTAACCATCAGTTAGTCTTGCCTGCATCGTTACGCCATCTAGTGCTTAAAGAACTACATGACGCACCGATGGGCGGGCATTTAGCTTTTTATAAAACCTATTTGAAAATAAAGAATCATTATTATTGGCCGAATATGAGAAAGGAAATTAAAGAATACTGTCAAGCTTGTGAGGTGTGCATTGCCAACACTTCTTCTTCATATAAAGCATTGTTGCATCCTCATGAAATAGCAAAGGCCCCTTTCCAAGTCATTGGAATGGATTTTTTGGGTCCTATTACGCCGGCTTCACCTAATGGAAATAATTATATTTTAGTTATTACCGATTATTTTAGCCGGTGGGTAGAAGCTGTTGCGTTAAAAGATCAAACAGCGCAGACGACAGCAGATTGTGTATATAAAACAATAATAGTTAGACATGGTATGCCTAAAGCCATCCTTTCCGATCGTGGAACTAATTTCACGTCCAAATTATTCCGTTACTTCTGTAAGAAATTAAAAATTGATCAAAAGCTAACAACTGCTTACAATCCAGCTAGCAATGGCGAAACTGAGAGATTTAATCGAACATTGACAACAATGTTGAGAAAGGAATTAAAAGATGGAGAACATGAGAATTGGGAAGATATGCTGGATGATGTTTTATTTGCTTACCGTAGTTCTGTCCATTCTTCGCCATGTGAAACCCCATATTATTTACTGCACGGTAGAGATCCTAATATACCTATTAATGAATTCCTTGACGCTTCCCCAAAAACATTTATCTCCGCATCAGATTACGTAGGAAATTTAGCTGATCGCTTGCGTTATAGTTTCCAACGCGTCCGTGAGGAGAGCGAAAAAGCAAGAAAACGTCAGAGGGAACAATATAATAAAAGAGCAAATGTAAAACAATATGTGGTAGGAGATAGAGTATTATTAGATATTAGAGTAGTTAAAGAGGGCGATAGTAGGAAATTTACCTCTAAATATAAAGGTCCTTATAGAATTGTAAAAGTATATTCCAATAATACAGTAGATATTGCTGATAATTCATACATTTGTCAACGCACTCATGTTAACCGCCTAAAACCCCTGTACGAAACAATGTTATGGAAAGACGAACATTGTCCCCCTATCGAGACGCCTTCGAAGTTCGAGAATCGATTTCGTAAATCGATTTCCACCCAAACAATCGAAACTATGGAAAACATAGAGCGAAACGCGAGTGAATGGGAAAATATGGAATTGGAACCTTTGGAAACAGTAAATGTGGGTACGGAAAGAAATGTTGAAAGTGTGGATGCGGAAAGTGTGGAATTTGAAACTGTGGAATTGGAGGCAGCGGAATTGCAAATGGCCGCCACCCAAAACAATAAACATTCTCATATCGTCAGCGAAACCCAAGGAATATATACTTCAGACGATAATGAGTCAACTCATGTTGGTGCGTCCAATAAAACAAAGAACACCACAACAATTCACGGAAACAACGCAGCTGCGGTGATTAATCTTGAATCTGACGCCCGACAGGTGGCGCCTGCCATCAGTCAGCAAGAAATACTGCCACCCCAACATGCTACCGGACGCCCGCAAAGAAATCGAAGACTACCAATGCGTTATAGGAATTAGAAGAGTATATTTTCTTCGAAACAAAGTCTAAATGATCATATAACAACCGTCGTGTATTTAACAGTAAGAAATTTCAAGAGGGCTTCACAACGTTTTCAACACTTGTTGAGTCGAGTTCTACTAAAATCACGCTCCAAATTTAAATTCAAGAACATGGACCCGTGCGCTAACACTGCCAGCCAACAATCGCAGGTAGCTTGCGAGTGGCTAAGTGCCGACGAGCAAGCAGAGAAAGTGATGGCGCCGATGGCTGCCATCCCCGTCTACGACGATTGGACACCCGTTCCGGAAAAATCTAGCAACATCGTCAGCCAAACGCCTCAGTCCCCAGAGCTCGACGACATGGAATCGTGGGAGATGGAACGTCAACGTTACGAGCGCCGTGTGGAAGAACGTACGGCCGCGCTCACCCGTCAGCTGAACGCGGATCTCTTCGCCGAAGATTGGGGAGGCGCTGTCACCACCCTAAAGCTGATTTTAGACTTGGATCCAGCTAAGCGCCACCCCCCTCTTTTCAACTGGTCGCCCGACCAGTGGGACACTGGCCGGAAACGTCAGAGGCGCGATGGCCCCAACACTTCCCGTTGAACACACCATGAAGAAAAGGAACGAAAAAAAAGGACACCGACAACGACGACAACCCCTTTTAGTTATTCTCACCCAGTAGGAACATGTGTTTATTCCCCTTAGAATAGAGCTCTATCCCAAACCATTTTGTTTTCCTCTTCGCATTATATTCTCTACCATAACAAACAATAAAATAAACACAGTAGGACGCAAACAAAATCTCCGCCGGCTTTTCATTATACGCAAGACAAAATTCAAAAGAAAAGACAAGAAAAGTTTAAAGTAAAGAAAAAATAAGATAGGGAAAGAAAAGAAAAGCCAGCACATCGTTTAAGGGTATTTCAAAAACAGCCGAGGCAAGGCTCGAACATACGACCCCACGAGTATATAATAAATTTTAATTGTTCAAAAAAAAAAAAAAAAAAAAAAAAAAAAAACATTTAGGCGAAGGGAATTTCGGCGGCCGAGCCGGGTTTTGAACCCGAGACTCCCGAGAGGTGTTCCGAGACTGAGTCGCTATGGCGTCTAGACATATGTCTACCCTAGCATAAATATAAAAGCCATTTCAAACCCAACCAGAAATGAAACATAAAATAGCCAATAATAATTCAATCACAGTAGCATAATTGCAAATATGATTAGCTCGCCTACTCTTGAGGGATCTGCCAGAAAATTTTTAGTTAAGATCACAGCGTGATTTTAACCCGGCACTTCCGAGCCGTGGTCGAGGGCTATACCATCTAGCCATATGACTATATGGAATACCAAATTCAATACCCAGAATTTTAGAAAATTCGAAACAGGATCAATAAAAATTTTAATATCTATTGCCAATCAACCCACAGAATAGTAATTAGGGAATAGTTAACCTCACCAACTCCTGAGGAATCTACCAGTAAATTTTTAGTCAAGGTCACGGCGTAATTCGAAAGTAAGACTCCCGAGTGACAGTCAGAAGCTATAGTATTATGCCACATAGCCAACACCCATACTCCACTTCCCGCTCAAGTTGATATACCCAATTTATCCATAATCAACCTTACTCTCTAGCAGAAGCAATGCACTTCGTCATTTCTTCTTTCACTTTTTCTTCTTTCTCTATCCACAATTAATAAACAGTAAAAAAAAAAAAAAAAAAAAAACTTAACAATAAAAGAAATGGAAGAAAAATGAACCGTGGTGCGCCACTGGAAGAACGCTATCCGACTCCCCCCCCCCACAGCAATAAATAACCCCCCCCCCCAAGCCAACGACAAAGAAAGCTGACACCTGCTAAAACAATCAAGTGACACCTCGAGAGACTTAGTGTTGAACTAAACATTTTTCAAGAAAAGAATATAGAAATAAAAGAAGTGGTAGACTACAAATGGAAGGTTGACTATATAAGTCAACGCGGTTCGAACGCCGAGCCGCCACTCACAACTCATCAACCACCAAACTAACAGCACTACCAAGCTGCTTGGAAAACCACTCGATTCTACAAATGACAGAAAACAACTCACGCCCATGGAGACTAACTCCCTATCAACAAATCTATCGCGGTTTTACAGCCGAACGATCCCTAATAGTAGAAGAAGCTACTAGCACCTCTTCAACAGTGGAGGAGAAGGACCGGGCCGTACGGGAAGCCCTCGACCTCCGGCGCCCACGCGGACCAAGTCATCGAAACCTCCAACACCATCTACAAAATCGATGGAGGATAGCCAGATTGACGAAAGCTAGGACTGAAGAACTCGTCCAGCTCCTCGAACGTGAAGAATGGAGCCGCGCAACCGAAGTATTCGCTTCAATCCTGGATTTGGATCCGGAAACCCGCCGTCCCATTCCGCCGCCGGAAGAAAATTGAATTTAGTCTTCCCTTGTAACCCCAATCCCAAATGTATCTGTATGCTGTCATATGTTTCTTACCCAACAAAAAAAAAAAAAAAAAAAAAAAAATACATCCAGCTACCAACAATATTCGCCCAATGGACCTGAAATTATAAACTGTGTTTTGGAGAAAGTGCAACTTTTTCAACTACACGAAGACGCCGATTTTACAACACCAATCGGAACAGCTTCCGCCACGACTGGAAATTTATCACACAATCACTTAAGATTAATTTGGGACAAAACCTATACACAAAAGACTAAACCGAAAACCCGACTAGTGGAAGATGGGATAGGTACACTGGTTCGTCTACCGGGCGACGAAATAATTTTCAGGCTCCAAGATGACGCCAGACAACTTGATTTTCATTTGACACCTACAAAACGCTGTGCCTCCCTACAAAACGAATGCACCAATAGAACTTCGTCGTTCGAGATCATCGGCCAATCGAAACTCACCGTTTCGGCGGCGGCCATCATGGAAAATTTACCAACCACTTTGGAGACTCAGGCGTCATCTACCGATGAAAATTTAAACGTACCCGCGAATATACAATATATTCGAGACCAACTTACTGATCATGAAAATGAATTAGCAAGACAAATTCGACTAATGCAATGTGAAGCTCGCAAGGCCAAGCACGAAAGGGCCGTTACAACGGCTCAATATAACGGATGGTTAGCAGCTTCGCAGTTAAATTTACCACAATGCACGAAATTACAAGCCTTTGGAAAAACGGTTGTATTAATTCAATGTAAAACTTTAAATGTTACATTTGAGACTATACTGACATCTTGCGGACCGCAGCCGAAATTTCAAAATTACACCATTAATCTTGACGGATGGGAACTTGTTAAATATTCCCCTTGTTATTGGACTAACGGTTTCGTTAATTTTAACGACAAACCTTACGCCTTCCGTAACGACACATGGAAACCAATCGAAGCAAACATTGTGTTACCGGAACAAACACTTGCACATTCTTTTCGGTATGAAAATGTCGAATTTCTCGACTACGACCATCGAAGCAACCCGGCATATACCGACAATATGCTAAATCATATGAACATTATGGCCGATATAGCCGCCGCGATTAATGAACATCCTGCACCTGAATTTGCCTTACACCACAAATACAGTGCGTCGACCGTCTTAATGACATCAGCCAGTGTCGGAACTTATACATCTTGGTGGGACACCATCACGAATTATTTCTTCATCGGCATTTTATGTCTTTTGGTGCTTATCTTCTTGCGCATTTGCTATGCCTGCGGTCTTTTTACCCTCATCTGGGCCGTCTGCTGTCGCCCTTCCGATGATCCAAGACCTGCGGCTCCCGAATCGATTCCGATGCATCAACTCTGATTACGGGACGTAATCTCACGCCGCCGGGAGTGATGTAACGAAGCCGAATATACCTTACTTTAACTTTTCTCGCTTTTGCTTCAGTAGCCAATACAAGCCTGGACATGGAAACTGCAACACTATACGCAGGGCAGCTGACCTAGATGAACACCTGCAAGCTGATTCACGCAGACGATACGTCACCAATATCACACCATATTGAACGCGTCTTTTTGATTGGTTAACCGCGTGAAGCCTACAAGCTCCTCCCAATCACGCCACTTTGCAATATGCAAAGTTCCGTGGTTAACCCAGCATCTGAGGAAGATCAGACAAGTTGCAGCCGTGCCGAGTAGTTGCCCTAAGTCATTTTTCCTTGCTTATTTGAGTAGTATTGTGCCTTAATTAATGTTTCAGTAACCAAACCTTTTGAGTAGAAAAGTCGTTCTCGTCTTGAGTCTTCTCAGACGTTCTGTGCCAATTCTTGCGTTCCAAACTCTGTCTGTGTGGAAGCTGAATTCCAAGCTCGTCTTGTGTCATTTTATCTTCCATTCTTTCACTCGTGAGTTCACGGTAAGACCCTGTTTAATTGTTCCTTCTTTTAACTTGTTTTCTGAATGTTTCTTCTCGTCTTTTGTTCTCTGTCTTTTTATTTCTTATGTCCTAGCTTATAATAAACACAGACGTCATTGTGGGTAAAACGCCTCGAGTTCAATTTACATTTATTGTCTTAATTTCCGTAAAGTCCATCTTCCCACACGGGAAGATGCTTTACAAATTAATTGAACAGAACGAGTGGCAGAGGGCCACCGAAATGTTTACAGCAATTCTCGATTTGGACCCTACAAACCGCCGTCCGCCATCGCCGGAAGAAAATTAAAAGACCTTTTCGTTTATATTTTACTCATTACCTCATGCCTGTTATGTATCTGTTTCTTGCCCTTTAACAAATACATTTGGCCGAAAAACTAGTTATTTATGTTCTTGTTCATACACATATATATATATATGAACTACCCCACGATCTAGAGTCAGGCAAAAGAAAAGAGGAAAAAAGGGGTATAAGTAACAGAAAGGTAGGAAACCCCTATATACCGATATAAACTTATACCTACACTTAAAATAGAAAAAAATATCAAAGTAATTTCCCGCGTTAGTATCATACCCCATTCTACATAAAATTTTCTAAGTCCATTCCTAAGTTTTGTTTTGTCTTTTTCCTTTTTCGCCAGAAGATTCCTTTTAACGTAGGTTTCCTTGAGATTCTTTCTTGTTAACAAAGTCTTCCCCTTTTTTCTTCCTCTCTTTGATCCCTCGCGCATGTAGAATAAAATAAAACAATGGACCATATATCCCATACGCTTACCGACCTTTTACAAGAAAATAAACGCCTATTTTTCCCCAACCTCTCACGTCTGGGACAAATTTCCCTTGTCTCCGACGTGCCGTTTTTTTTCTTTCCCCATATGTCTCGCTTCTTTCTAGCGCCATTTTGTTTCCTTTCCCTATTCTTTTGTTCACGTGTTGGACTTAGAAATAAAGATAGTTCGCGTCGTTTTATTTTTACCCTATACCATAAATAATTGATTGTCACCTTTTTGCGTAGCTTAACACCCTTAATGGAAGATGAGTTAACTCTGATTACGGGACGTAATCTTACGCCGCCGGGAGTGAAATAAACGAAGCTGAATACAATACTTTTAACTTCTTTAGCTTTGCTTCAGTAGTAAATACAAATTTCAAGCCAGCCGCTTTTCTTCCCCCCCCCCATATGCCAAATTCCTTTCTAGCGCCATTTTCTTTCCCCTATTATTTTTCATATGTTGGACTTAGAAATAAAAAGCTAGTTTTTGCGTCATTTTCTTTTAGCGTATTGCATAAATAATTGTTTGTCGCCTTTTGCCTTGTTTTAGTGCCCTTAATTGAAGATGGGTTATCTAGTCATACTGGGATCGAACCTCAGAACTGTCATTGAGCTATTAGCAACTGGGTCACGTTTAGCGTAAGACTTAACAGAAATACACCCTTTAGCCCCACCAAGCGCGCCCTTTGTTACCCGCTCGTATTTCGCTTTCCTTTTTTTTCTTAATCGCTCTATCCGTGTCCGCCCTTGTTGGAACTTACAATAAAAATGAAAACTTGTGTGTTACTCTTCACGCACATTTACACCAACGTAAAACAAAGTGTTCGCCTAGATTATAAAATGGAAGTCACTACAATGCCCGCATGACACGCTTTGCTATCTAAAGTTCTACTATGCTACTATTTATCCATTTCTGACAAGAGTAGCGGAGCAGAAAATTTGAAAGCAAAGCATCCCATCTGAGCATGTATCAGAGACTGAGAAGCAGCAAGCCAATTTTTAGAACAGCCAAGAACTACCAATGCAACACACTTCTGGAGCGACTGGAACAGCAATACGTGCTGCAATGGCTATCTGCAAGGCGATTCTCTTAAAGCGATTCCTTTTGGTTGAATGGGCGTTTTACTCATAAAAAGGGGGTGTATTCCTATATCACCAATCCTAGCATTCTAGAAGGACTAGTACAGACTTTAAAAACAAAAGTTCGTTTGAAAAAAATGTCTGCATAAGGCCTTAATGACACACACGTGTGCAGTATCTATATATAAGGCTTTGACATTGAATACCTCCTGAGACTAGACTTCCAGGAACGTAAAGCATGGACGTTCCATGTCGTATAGTCGTTAAACGGCTGCTCTGACCTTGTCTGAAACAGGAGGGAAGGCTTTCATTTCAGAAAGCACAAATTCCCTTTGGACTTTTCTATTCTTTAACTCTTGACTAGCCTACCAGGCAACATATGGCAGTAATAAAAGTTGTTAATTTGTAGTAAAAATTGGCTAGCAGCATAAAGCACAACCGGAAAATATAGCGTTATCAGAGCTTAACCCTAATTAAACTGAAACACTGGAAAAATAGAATCTTGAAAATTCACGAGTGTATACAGCTGGTTAACCTAGAAAGCTCAGACTGGAATTCAACTAGCATAGGGATCCTACATTTTAGTGCAGAAAAAGTTTTAAATGGCCAGAAAGCTTTTATTATGAGTGGAGGGGGGAAAAACCAGGTCTGCGAGCTCTGATTAAATGCCGCTGTACAAATTCGCATAGATTCGATTAATAAGTGAAGTCAGTTAAGCTGCATCTACATCTGGGCTAAAGATGCTAACGGAAAGAAGATAGTGGACTCGAATGAAAATTATTCCAACAAGGGCGAAACGGAAGGCATTCACTAGAAGGGTCCATCTTCCAAATGCAGTCGCGACGTCACATGCTGTGGCTTCTTACAAGACATAAAAATATTTAACTTTTCCCCACAATATGCCATAGACAGCAATATGGCCAGCCACAAGAGTCTACGAGACGTTTCTAAGTTTGTGGTTACCATACGGCAAAACCAAATGTAACTAGCCTCTGCCTCCTATATTACGCGAATACAACAATGTAATATAGATTTTCAAAACGCTGTTTAAACGCCAACACTATTTGTTGTGAATAGGATTGTCTGACAGTTACCTGATCACTACAAAAAATTAAACAGATACGATAAAAATTTGTTTGTTACCACTTCACAGTTAAGGCATTTGTTGACTTTTGTACAGCGTGATAGCTGGTCCTCAACTTATTCAGGTGTTCCTCAGGTGACGCATTACCAAGCCAGACATGATTTAATTTATTTACTCTAACGTCATCGACTTGTCGGTGCTCAAGCTTAGCATGAAGAGCCTCCATTTTAACTGTGAGTGTCTTCGTTTCCATCGATTCTGTCCGCAATTGTGCCCCACCATTTAAACAACCTAAAGATTAAAGTGTTACTAAATGTTTACTCAAATGTAGTCTGAAAACTTACCGGATGAACAGGCCATAATTTCGACATAATCATATGTACGTTTCTTTCGCCTTATTTTTTGTACAAGGTTTGGAATATTTCGGAATCCGTTGACAATAGCCACACTTAAAACCTGCTCTCCATCTTTTCAACGAAAGCTTCTCGGATGTTCGAATTTTTTAGCGGCTGAAACTTAACATGTTCCAGTGTCATGCCGTAAAGCTCCTTGGCAGCAAACATAGAACATGTTCGGCATAACCTCCTGAACCAGATCCAGACGGTACGCTCCATGACGTATCCGTTGTACCACCCAGAGAATCAATTTGAGATGGATTTAAGTCAACGAATTCTATAGGTAATTCTTCCAGCATCTGCTCGATTTCTACGGGAGTTATAACAAAGTCGACATCTTTGCTTTGTTGGTCGTCGCGAAAGAAGTCACTTCTCGAAGCCTCCAGCTTTTTATTGAAGCATGGCATAACCATGACGACAGCCAGACGAGAAGCACTCATTTGAAGTTCGTTGAGCAGTGCGTCTTTGATAAGGACGCCCGCTATTTGCTGCTGAGACTGACTTCAAAATCCAATTTCCATCAGTTTTCTCGGCGTAGTATATCCAGCCTTGACGTAAATGAAATGTCAGTAAATCTGATATAACATTAGAGCAGAGCTATGGTACCAGGGGAAGCAGATGCAAGTACGGGAATCGATGTTGAATTGGTTGATTGTTCTCTGTATCGATGATCAAAGTCCTGGCCACACTCAGCTAAACACAGTCTCAAAATGATTACACATCAACTACTTTAGCGGCGACCAGTTGCCTAAGAGAGCTACGCCCCATTAGATCATTTTTCAGTCTTGGACAATAATCCAAGAGATAGAAAGATACTTGAAAGTTTGGCTCTTGCTTTCTGCAGGAGGAATTTACAACATGTTTGCAAATCAATGAATAGGTTGGCATGAGAGTGCCACTACAATTTTATCAAAAGATCTGCTGGGGGAAGATAGCTCAATGTCTTTCCATAGCTTCAGGGTCCATGTGGTTTTGATGTCCATTCAAAACCCTTTCAATCGATGTAACACAACCACCATAATTTACAATAGTATTATTACCCCCACAACTCTAATTCTATTCATCATTAAAAATCACCTGCAGGCCAAACAGTTGTTAAGTGTTGTTTGCACTTTTTGCACTCTTTCAGGTCTTCCTTCCTTAAAAAAAACATGGAAAGTAATATTTTTTCATTCTGATTTCCTTTTGAAGATCAAGCAGAAATGCATGCTGAGCCATCACTAAATTATGAATTCTAATATATAAATTGTCAAATCAGGAACCCAATCCACAACTGTTACTTCTTTTTACAAGAGAAAAATATTCAATATAACGTAGATAAACTAGAATGTATCCTAAAATTACCTGTAAAAATGAAACTTGTCTAACTGCATGTAGCCCAAAATATAGGTGCATCGAAACTCTTTGGAGGGGTTGGTCTCCTTTCTACATTAAGATGTCTGATAAATTATTCAAATATCATAATCTAATTTATGGATACCTGTGATATCATGAACTCTTTACTGTTGATCACAATATTGGTGTCATCTCACATAAAAATAGATTAACTGCATACAGTAAACTGCTGAAAATAAAATTATATGAATTCCATCTTGTTAATTTGTGACTTGTGAGTAAGTACCAACATCCCCAATTTGGATTTTGGAAATTCCTGAAGTTTTAGCTTGTCTATAGTATTTTGTGTTTTAGCTTATGGATTTGGAAACCTTTTCTGTCTCACATTTGAAAACATACTTGTGAAGAAGTTATGAAGTCATCCAAGTCTGTCAACTGTATAACACTGCTGAATCTTGAATTGGTGGCCATGCTGGTTGGTGAAATCTATGGCAACGAAATATTTCGGTGCAATAACGGCCTTTTCCCCTATTGCACCGAAATCTTTCGTTGCAATAAGGGCTTTTTCACTATTGCACCGAAATCTGTCGTTGCAATAAGTGGCTTTATTCCCTATTGCACCGAAAGATATCGTTGCAATAATATAGTTTTCCCCCTATTAACACAAATATTTAAATTGCAGTACTTAGCACGCGAGTCCAAAATCTTAATTAGTAATAAACATAGTATATTAGTAGTATACGAATTTTTATATTTCGGTACAATAGGGGGAAAACTAGGGCTCGGCCCCGCGACGATCGGGCACGATTTTGGCCGACCCGCGCGGTTTTTTTTTAAAAAAAGGTCAAACCGGTGCGGTTCGGTTTGCCGTTTTTCAAACCGAATACACCGCGGTTTGACGGTTTGTACTGCGGTTTTACGATTTGCACCGCGGTTTTAAGGTTTGCACCGCGGATTTGCGGTTTGCATACGACAATACATCAGTAATAGATTTTGTCACTAGATGGCGAAAAGATCGACCAATTCTCGATCGCGATACCTACAAGTCTGATCGGAAATTTGATTTATAAAAAGTTGCTGACCGCCATTACGCTTACAACAATTAGTGATAATTACTTGATTTGGAATTTCAGCAAAATTTCAAAAAAAATTATTTAATGGCGGTTCAAACCGGTTTTGCCCAGTTGCAAACCGAAAACCAAACCGCAGTCAAAAATGGCCAAACCGAACCGACGGTTTGACGATTTTTAAATGAAAAACCGCGGTTTGCACCGATCAAAGACGATAGGGGCCGAGCCCTAGGGAAAACTGTATTATTGTAACGAAATTTTTCGGTGCAATAGGGAATAAAGCCACTTATTGCAACGCCAGATTTCGGTGCAATAGTGAAAAAGCCCTTATTGCAACGAAAGATTTCGGTGCCATAGGGGAAAAGTGAAGGGCCATTATTGCACCAAAATATTTCGTTGCAATAGATTCCACCAGAGTCATAGAGAATATGGTAGATGATCTCCATGTTAAAAGTCCCATAAGGAATTTCTCGAAAGTGTCCTCGAGTTTGACGATTCCTCCCAACCACCCTCCAACCACCCCACCCGCTTGAGAGCCAATGAAAACCGGTCCCGTGCAAAAAACCCTGCCACCTACGTACTAAATGTTTAACTGAATAATGAAATTCTCATTCCGCCATTGTAAAAACCCAGAAAGCACATTGTTTCCAAATAAGGTAGAGGGCTGTGTGAGTAAAATGCCCAAGAAAAACAGGAAAAGATGCATTTTTCCTCATTGTAATTCTAATTACAATAAGGAAAATCATGTACAGTTCACAATTCTGCCACTAGAGGGCAGTGTTTTTTGCACGGCAAATCATGTGTCTTGGGGACCCTGCCTTATGGGAAGTTATAACATGGAGATCATGTACTATACTCTCTATGACTCTGGATTCCACCATGCTGGTTTGAAAATATGTTGTTCAGCTTCTCTGGCTGGCGTTGCTCATTTTTTTTCTTGCATGCTGTTCAGTGTATGTCTGCTACAAGATCCACAAGAAGAAATTACTATCGTAACGTCTTGATCACATAAGAATTCCTTGAAAGGAATAGTTTTCATCCTGATAATTTGTTTTTAATAATTCAATTTATTTCAATTGTCCTCAAACGTTGACCATAACAGTATGGCTAGACATAGTAATATTCGAACTATGAATTACGATGAGCCTATAATTCGCATAGTTTTAAGCAGAGTTGAAACTCGCTCACCGAAACGTGAGCTTAGCTCAAGCTCTTCGCTCATGGCTAAAAAGTGAGCGGAGCTCAAGCTCAAGCTCGTAAAAAAAAATTTGAGCTCCGCTCAAGCTCACGTTCGCTCAAGCTCATTTTTAAACAATTATTTAAAAAATAAAACTAGTAAGTGCCAACTAGGGCTCGGCCCCGATCGTCTTTGATCGGGGCAAACCGCGGTTTTTCATTTTAAAATCGTCAAACCGTCGGTTCGGTTTAGACATTTTTGACTGCGGTTTGGTTTTCGGTTTGCAACTGGGCATAACCGGTTTGAACCGCCATTAAATTCTTTTTTGAAATTTTACTGAAATTCCAAATTAACTAATTATCACTAATTGTTTCGAGCGTAGTGGCGGTCAACAACTTGTTATAAATCAAATTTCCGATCAGACTTACCGCCATCGCGATCGAAAAATTGGTCGATCTTCGCCATCTAGCGACAAATCCATCAAGCTCAAGCCAGCCTGCTTTTCAGTTTAAACTTCAAGATTGGACCTTGTTTGACATGTTTAATTTTTTGTAAAAACTTTAAATTTTGGTTCATAGATGGCGTTCTGTGAGCTTCTCGCTCATGGACCAAAAGCTCACGCTCAAGCTCACGTTTTTTAAAAAGAGCGCGCTCAAGCTCAAAGCTCACCAAATGAGTGAGCGCGCTCACGAAAAGCTCAAGCTCACGCGAAGCTCGTTTCAACTCTGGTTTTAAGCAATGTGAATACCATTTACATTCATTGTTAACACTTGTGTTCTACTGTATGATGGGTATGATGACGTCCACGAACATACTGTTGAAAATAATTATGCTTCCTCGCCCAGCATACGTAATTTTCATAAATAAACACTTATATTTTATTGCAATTTTGCTGTTCACAATGTTGCTCGATGAACGTAGAACATTTCGTCTATGACAGAAGTCAAGAACATCAGACATACCAGAAGAAGATGAGTTGGTTTCAGATGTACATTACAATATCCTTTCTTGAAATTTTCTGTAAACAAAGAGTTGATAACTTTGTTATATTAGGAATCCAAAAATGGAAATGATGTTGGTGCACCTTCTAGAATGCCCCCCTTAGGTGAATTAGAACAAGCCCACACTCTCAGTTTTTGCCTTCTACCATTTTCCTTCCTTTCGACTACCATACGTGGTAGAACTGAAAAGGTAGAGGAATGGTAGAAAAAATTGTCTGCTTTCAGGAAGTAGGAGATTGGTAAGGGATCTACCAGTCCTCTGCTATTTGGTAGAGCACTAGGTGTCTATCACAAGGAAAGAATTGATAGGCATGAAATGTGAAACGACATCGCGAAAATGGACGACGGCCGAACATTATATCGGGGAGTAACTTGATGACAATGGTCGTGAGATGTACGCTTTGGTGATGTGGGAAAATTACAGCGATGTTGAAGAAAAGTACTGTTGTGTTGGCCTTGGTGAAGACATTTGTGTAGGCTACATCCTCGTCCAACAAAGTTGTATCTATTATTTTTCTGCTGAAATACATTTTCAGATGTGGTAAATTTTCTTTCAGTTTAAGGGACTCATAATTTAGTTAATCATAGTATTAATCAAATGTTTTTCTGACAAAATAATTTGATCGTTGAAATGCTGTTCGCAAAAATAAAACCACAAGTTTGGTATAAGAGACCTGTGGATGCAATATTCCCATTGATGTACTATATGCAGTATACAAGAATAATAATTGGCAACAAGTGTATTCAGTTAACCATACCTTTGTAAACCACCAATACTAAATATAATGCAAAATAAAATAAGTTGTTGTGGGACTCGTGAACTTTTTTGTCTTTCACTGCTTTTATTTACTCCTAGGTTAACGAAGAATGTAGTTAGGCAACAAATTTATCTATCTTTCACGGTTTCTTAACGTAGTTAAGAAACTTAGTAACTTAGTAAAGTAACTTAGTAAAGTAAAATACCATAAGTATAAATAATACCTGGAATGACAAATCGAAATCTGGGAAGAACATAAAACCCTAGTATGACTATTGTCCGCCACCAAAGCAAATTTATCCAGAATGAGATTTCGTTTGGGTTTTTAAAAATTCATGCAACATATCCAAACACTTACCAATAAAGGCTATACAATGTTCTGAAAAAAGAAAAATATTGAAATTGAACGCAGTAAACTTAAAACTTTTTTCTGAGAAGCTGCTGTTTTGACACGCGTTACCATGGAAACCCTGACAGCTACGAGCTTGTACCAGTTCAACAATTGTTACCCCACTTAATTTAAAAAGTAGTACACAAAATTGTTTTCCCAGTTATGTTATTTTCAGCGATCTATTACTTATATCAAATTGTTCTTGGCTTAAGTTACTTTAAAATATTACAATGTTATTATTATGTAAAATATTATGAAGATTTACATTGTGTGTTTAGGGACGTACAACTAGAAGATGTGTGTGGTCACCCTGATTGCTGTTTTTTTTCATGAGGTTTCCATTATTCTTTTAAGTTTTTCAAAGGAACTAGTGTCGCTCGGGACTCATTATTTGTAATAGTCATTGTTTGATGTGTTCTGCATTTTGCAATTACAGCTTGTGCGTTTTTTTATTAGCAGTGTTGTTGATAGTGGTATCGATTGTGGGTTTTTTCGTACCGTGATTATTAATAGTGATTTACAATTTAGTGACGAACAACCTACTGTTTTTGGGAGGTCGTGCAAGTTCACGTTTCTTTGTGAGGGAAACGGATTTTGTCTACTATTCAAAGGTACATACATTTCTTTATTTTACGGAGATATTTTATGTGATGTGATTTACCATTTAGTGACCAATAACCTACTGTTTTTGGGGGGTGGGTCGTGCAAGTTCACGTTTTTTGGTGAGGCAAACGGAATTTTTCAAGGTACATACATTTTTCTATTTTATTGAGATATTTTAGCAATAGTCACATTGAGGGTCTAATTTCTTTCTTTATTTTAATTAACTTTGGTTCTTTGTCCGTTGTAGGGGCGTTTTCTCCTTTTCCACATGGCGTCTAATTATGCAACTTGTGTTCCGTGCCTCATTGATGTTTCGGAGCTTAATGCAATTGATTTAGAATCATTTTTGCTAACCATCAACCTCGATTCAAGTATTGCTGCAAATGAAACCGTAATCGAACTTCAAGGAATTGACGACGTAACTCGCGTAAATGAAAACATTGTCACCAAATCTGATGTATACATAGCCAAACATATTTCTTGTATTAAGAATAAGATGTAATGCATTTTTTTTTCTTGTTTGGTTTCAGGATACATTTTCAGTTACTTCAATTTTGAAGGAGTCGTCAGAAGGTAGAAATTTTTTTTAATCATTTATGGATCGCAACGAAGCATATTTAGAAGTAGATGAACGAAACACGTTGGTACGAATACTGCTGAGCCATATGTACATGCTTTCTAGGAAAGGAAATTTTTATCCACCGAGCAGCCTCAAAGAAGAACTTGCAAAGGCAATTGTTAAAGTTTTTCCATGTTTGGCTCTCTCTTGTTCTGACGGAACTAGCCTGACTAACTATACTTACTATTTTAATCCAAGATTAACTAACGGTTTCATCGACCCACGTCTGAAGACTGTGGTCAAAGTCCGAAGTGTCAAGAGAAAATAAAATAAAGGAAAACAAAGACTGCTCCTGCCCGGCTAAAAATACAAAGTCCAATCGCAGACCTGACAATGAGTTTAATGGTGACAGAGACCCCGCTTTCGATGAACATAAATTCAAGGTAATTTGTTTTTTGTAAGATTCAATATTTCATTCATCATTCAAAATTATATGGTTCTCCTTTTTAAATTGCATGGATGAAGATACATTTGCCCGAACAGGGTTCTACTGAAACTACAGTTCAAGAGCATTTGGCGTCTACATATAACTACATACAGCATCAAATTTCAGTAGGGCAATGGACCACTACTACACATAACAGAGTTTGCCTAAATTTGGTATCTACACACTGCATTTATGCCTTTTTTAATACGCTTTTTAATACATCCATAACATCTTAGATTTTCCCTGATTAACCACTGGCATTCCCGAAAGCAGTGCGTTTTCAAGAGACGTTTATTTTGGCGTATGAACCGAAATTCAGAAGCATATTTTCACAATATTGTCAATATCAATAAATGCATACCTTTCGCTATGTTACATGTTTCCCAGGGCAAGCGGGAGATTTTGCTTGCTTTTGTTTGTATTTTTTCAATAAACAGTAAGCAGTATTGCTTCATTCAAACAAAAAAATTTTCACGCGTATATTAAAATTTAAAAAGGTAGTAAAATAGTAGGACAAAAAGTGGGGAAAAGGTAGAAAAATAGAAGGGAAATAGTAGTGTATTTTCCATGGTAGTATGGTCTACCAATCCGTAATTTTTGAATGGTAGACGTATTGGTAAAGGATTTACTTTCCTCTACCTTTTCTCTACTGTATAAAAATCGACGACTTTTCTACCAAATGGTAGCAAGTGCTACCATTTGGTAGCATGTTTCATTTCGCTACCAAATGGTAGCCAAAAGCAGTGAAAAAGTAGAAATAAAAAACTGAGAGTGTACCATGCACCACAAAAAGACGTTTCACTCTGAATTATTTAGGGATCATTCCTTTTCCAGTTGGCTTATTCTTTTTCTTTGCCAATTTCCACCTGTTTACGATTTTTTTGCAATTACCTAATCCATCACATCCCTATTTTGTGTGCCAAGTTGAAGTCCCAATTCATGGCGCACTCGACAAAATAAGAGAAAAGTCTTATCATTTATGAATAGATCCTCGTGTTATTGAGTGTCTCCCACGAGAGGTACAGTTGCGATGGAAACTACATAGGCCTAGCATTATTTTGATGGAGAAAAGATAGCTTTTTAGTAAATAACATCCGGAGCGCAAAAGAATGAGTGGTTTCGACGAACTTATGTAAAAGAATGCAATTTCACTGTACAATTGTATACAAGAAAACAGGTGGTCGTCGCAATTCAGCTGAACTTTGAAACACGAGAGGGAAAACAAGAGTGAGAAAAAAAAACAACTTTCATCGTTCTGTGTCCATACTGTCAAGGAAAACAGACACGAAAAGAAGCACCAACCAACATATTGAAAAATAAAACACGTAAAAAAGAAACAGTTAATTCAATGTAAATCAATAAAAAATAAATCATGTAAACATTAAACCATAAAAGTTTACATGATATCTAGGAATCACTAACAGTCTGAAATATTAAATAGACACTATTGTTTTTATAAATAGCAGGCTGATTACGACAAATGGTAGTAGTAAGGGTTTGATGTACCCCAATGTTAATACTTTGAATTGAACAGGCTGGTTTTGATTTGATGATTGATTTTGTAGGTTTGCTTATTGAAGAAGCAACAGAAGTCTTCAACAGTTCGTCAAGAGCCTTCTCTGCACCAAAGTTAGAGCACCTTCTCTGCACCAAGAAATCACTAAAACGTGATGCGGTCTGTTCCAACAAAGTAATCCAAAAAAGTCTTTTTTTAGCTCTGAATGCAACGGTGCTGATTAGTACAGGAGCTGCAGCCACCGTGATTTCACCCGAATTATTTCGAGAAAACTGGATTTCAAGAAACTTCTGAATGGAACGAAGATTCCTCTCGTACACGGCCATACTTTGTCACTTTTGAAAACGGCAGATATTGTATTAACCCACATAGGCACACATATCACAGGAAACACAATAGTCATCCCACTGTCGGGTTTTTAACTGCTATTGGAAAACGATTCTTACAGCAATTTCAAGCCATTCACAATGATTACGAATCAGAAGAGTTGCCGTTCACGACAGGGAAGTCACCACTTGCAGAAAATTATCTTCTTGAACCAGAAGAAATAAAAGATTGCCTGCTGGTTTCAAATGATCGTCAAGAGATATCAGCGTATTCAATCAAGCAACTCCCAGAAACTGTTTTCAACAAAATTGAAGGTTCTTGCATCGTGACACTATCAGGTTCATTTGTAGCAACAAGTAGTCTGTCGACTGGTCACGCGGGACCTTACCGCGTTGTACGAGAAAAGAAAAATTAAGATGAATAAAAGAACGAGACAGCTTGACAAACACGCTGTGAGTAGAAATAGCACGTACGGATAGTCATATAAAAAAAATAATTCGGAATGAAACAGAACTTTACTAAGTTGGCAAAACATCATATTGTCGACTAAAGACTTTCAAAGAACTAAAGGAGTTATAAGGTGTATTACACTACTGACAGCTTCAACAGTACAAACAAGACTGACTAAAGTTAAATTCGCTAGTTCCGCACAATACAATCGATAGCCCAAATCCAGCAAGATGGGATCCGATCACCATCCGTTCACACCGTTCTCGTATATTGCCAGCTTCGTTCATATAACGCTGACCCATCTCGGCGGATGTGGCGTGATCGACTCGACATGCGGAGACGTCCGGCTCAATGGTCAAGAAAACATACTGAGCGAAAATGTTAACTGATATCTTGAAATTGAATCAACAACTGAAGAAAAGGAACTAATCGAACTGTATTGTGGAAATTGAGGATCTAACTAGAGAAAAAAGGGGCATCCTTTTATAGGTTTCGGATATATTCAGAAAACATAGCGTTTCCGAATTGATGCAACAACGAAATGATTCATTCGAGTGTCAAGCGCGAACAATTCAGACTGGTGGAAACAGCTGGCACGATGTCCTGCCTATTATTGATATCTAATCACAAATAAGATGAACAAATACGCTTTTACAGGAAATGCAATGACACTTGACAATTATAAATCTGAAGCATATAATTTTAAGATGAAAAGAAGAAATAGCAAAGTCAATATATTTTTCAAATGTATATTTGGTGACTCCGTTATACTACTAAGAACAACAAAATGATTATTGTGGTAGTTAACTAGCTAACAAAATAGGTCGAGTTAAGCGCCATACCGACTGGAAAAGCATATGATGTCGCAGAAATCTTTATCCATCAAATTCTTCTGCGACATGAAGCTCAAGGGCAAATTACAACAGATCGAGAAAAAGGCTTTATCGCCAAACTAACGCAATTCGTCGTCAAGAAACTGCACAGAAACCACGAGACAACTTCCAGTTATCACCACCGGGCAGATGGAGCAGTGGGAAGAATGAACCATACATTGGCAGACAATGGCTTAAATGTACGTCAGCAGTGACCAACGTGTTTGGATCGGAACTCTCCAATTCGTTTGCTTCGCATACAACACGGTGGCATTTCCCTATGGAGGTGAGTCCAGACCTCCTATTGACCTGGAGCTGGAAGCAGATGCCAATGCATTGCTGGAAGAAGAGGATGCTGCAGTAGGTCACGCAGATCGTCTAATAGCTGATTCAGCTATAGCCAGAAAAATGGTAAAAATAAGGATGGCACGAGTTTAAGAGAAGCAAACGGAAATATACGATGCACGCCACAGAGAATTATCATTGTAAGAAGAACATTTAGTGATGGTCTACAAGCCGTTGCGCGAAGTAAGAAGGAAAAAAAACTTGTGTTGAGACAAACCGTACCTATGAATTATGAAGTGATATCGGCATCAATATCAATAATCAATATTATAAAGAGCAAGAAAAAAAGTACAAGATGTACCTGCCATTATTGATCCACAAACCCAGGCCGCCACGGAAGAAACGTTAATGGATAAGATAACGGGTCACTAAGCACAGTTGGAAACAACGTGGTCACGTCAAATCCAGTACAGATCTTGCCAAACTCAGCTCGAAGACCCAGTCGTAACAGAAAAGTTTTCTGTTGATGAAGTTTTCTGGAGTTTTTCTCAGATAACCTCCAGCTAAGTTTCGGACCATACTAGTGCCGTATCTTACTTTCTTGCTGAGACCGTTATCAGGCAATTCACTGATTGAAAGAAAAAATGCCATTTTAAAACAACAAACCGATATGGAATTCAGGGAATGGTCGGGGACAATATTTGTTCGATAGATCTTGATTTTGGACTAGCCGATACACCAACGTCATACCTGAAGCAAAAATAATCCAACAGCAAGAAGTTCCGGAAAGTTGGAATAATGAATGCTGACGAATAGCAGCCAGAAGAATCGTCAGCAGAATGCAAACAAATTTTAAAAGGAACGGAAAACGCAGCAGATAGACTAACAAATATAAAAAAAATTATGAATACCAACTGCAGAAGTCGCTGGAAATCTCGTTGATGGTGGAGGATCATTCCTTAAATATGTGTTTGGAGTCTCAACCAAAAAATTTAGAGATTGGAACCTTCTAATACAACCTATTTCTCCAAATCAAAGAGTAGTAATCAACATCATCGACAAACAAGCGACGATAGTGTAACGAATCGTCTAGCGAAACCCCCTCTTACCTTCCTTTCTCAAATAGACTAGAATCTTATACCTGTAGCCCCCTGTTACTTAGAGCTTTCATTTACTACCCTGGTTTTAGAATCCCAATAAAAAATTGCAAATAACGCACATATGCCTCGGAATGTTCGCAAAAAATAGATTTATTTCGGTTGGCCTGGAATTGCCCGAAATGGCCTAAAACCGTCCGACCGATTTTTAGTTATTGTCCAAATTCGTTCGATACCGCCCGAATTTACCCGCCTATACCTCTCTATTACGCCCAAAGTCACCCGATACCGCTCAATTTTGCCGCCTACCCTTTAACACTGTTCCGTGTGGCTCTCACGGTCAATGGCTAACATATAAAAAGCCATCGACAACTTCCAGTAGACAGTTGACAGACAGTTGATCCCTGAAAGAACTTATCTTGTGTAATTGTATTGTGTGTAATAACACTGTTAAGTTCCGTGTGCCGTATTCGTGTTCTGTCCTGTTCTGTGACCTTTTCAGCATCCTTTTTGAGCCGCTACATCATTTCTGCCAGCTGAAGAGTAAGTTTCCATTCTTAATACTATTTCAATACCAATGTCTTAGTTGTTCCTTATTATCGTATGCCCAAGGAATTGAAGAGCAGTTGTAAGTTCTTAACTTCCAAACTATTTCGTTCGGCTATCTACTTGTGGTGTTTTAAATACACGATCGTTCTATCAAAATACGTATTGTTTTGTGCTTACCTATACGCGGCATTGTAAGTAACAGCGCCGCATTTAGTTTTATTTTTCCTTATTGGAGTCAACATGACAACATCGTGCCCTCCTTTACATATGGTGGCAGCGGTTTTCGAACTCACTTACAATGTCGCTGTATACAGGTGCTAAACCTAGGACAAGACGTAGCCTACGTTTTTCCAAAAAGCTAGCAAATCTGATGACATTTTCACTGAAACTTTTAATTTTCCAACTAACACAACTGAACTGACTCAGTCTGACATTTATATGACCTTCGATCCCTCGCCTTTCCGAAAGAGATCTACCGTTCTACACTCAACTACGTACCGTTGATTCAGGTAGATAACCCCGAGGCTATTTTACGATCCAAGTGGATACGCGTCCAAGACACAGATAGAAAAAACGTGCCTTTTGTAGATAAAATTCGTTCTCACCAAAAATTCGACGAAACAGCCCAACTTAGCAATGAGTTGCGAAATTCCCCACGAAGGGTATAATAAAATAGAAACCATAGCTACCGAAATAAGCCCTATTGTCCCTGCGACACAGACCGCCCTTATCCAAAAATCACGTAGCCTTAGCGAACCTCAAAAATCGGTCTAGAAATTGACGAAGCAGACCAAACACAAATCAGCGTTCCGATAAATTTTTCGGTTCTAAAAGAAACTATCACCGGCCGACCGGTCTCGAAGATCAGTATAGGAAACAACAAAACCATCATACCCCTCCACGATTTAGTAGACAACCACACCGTAGTAAAAAAGAACGAAACTGCCAATGGAACCCTAACAGCAAATAAAAATCCTAACACCCCACATCCTTTTCCACTCGCTCCCGATTCATTCTTCGAATTTGTCAATGGCCTCTTAGATCATCTTCACAGTGCACCACCAAATACCAGCACTCTACCATCAAATATTCAATCAAACACGCTCAACTTCACCACTGGTGTTGCGTATCTCAATGGAGAGAGTAGCAATAACTTAACTGTCAGTCTTTGAGCCCTGACTTTCCTGGTTTTATAATTGTAAAACTAGAACGAGAGTTTGCAAATTCTTTATTTAACAAAAACCAAGGGATTTTCGACTTAATTGTCGACTTACAAAGGGCAAAAAGAAGACTCAGAGTTACAAATTAACAGCCCTGACAAGGAACTGTAAAGGCAACTCAAACTTAAAACACAGACAAAAACGTACTGACTTAGTCGACCCGCTCGGGCCATCAAGAGAACCAAAAAACAAAAAAGTGCGGCGACCGGAGAGCCCTCTATAGAGTCCTACCCCTACCGATCAAATCGGTGACAACTGGAGCCATTAACAATCCTATACCATTCGTACCGTACGTCGATATCGATAACATCCTTACAGCTCTCAGCCAACACAGCAACGCTATCGGTGGAGACGAAGAGAGCAACGATATCATAGAGCATCCCCCAAAACCCAAACCAAGGCATGGAAAAGTGGACTATTGTGACAAGGATCGTGACATTACACAAACAATAAAAACCATCTACTTCGGCCTGAATTACACCGTATACGCTCGGCATATCCACAAGCCAGTGCAATAATCAGCTAAATCCCAACGACACTAGAGGAAGTTCCGTCCGAACAACAAATCCACTCTCTTCGACAGGCTATTCAGCGTACATACCTGGAGGTTTGCGACCATCACTCCGATTTCCCACTTCCACCTCACTTTTCCGACCTATTGCGCTAATTAACTGAACTCGTAGGGAGGACGAAACTTGTGGAAAACCAACAAACCACGCAACAACAAGCGAGCGATCTGACAGCCGTTTTGTGTGGATTTGTGAACTGCCTTAAACGAGATCAAATAAATCCTTCAATTCAGCAAAGTAAAGGGTCAATTCGGGCAAACAGCGCAGACATACACCAAAGCGCTCTGTTAGCAAGCAAATATCAAGAACGGGACACGCCAGGGAACTCATTCTCTTATACAGCCACTCGAAATACTTGCAACAACTCTGACGCAAAGCATCAGACAGCAGCCCTGCTTTTCTGTACCCAGAAGGAATCAATTGATCAAACTCCTGTTCAACTTCAGCCACATTAAAACTCTATCGTCACCGTTGAAGGACAAGGTTCAATTTCCCGCAACGCAAATACAAACGGACCAGTTTATACCCTCCACAAGAAATACAAAACCCTTACATTCTCGGGACTCATACTAACCGAGCTCAGCCTCTAAACCAAATCGACAAATACACGTCGTATCCGAAGGGAGCGGACTATTAGCCAATCGAAGGAAATACAAACGCCTGGGGATATCACGGTGACTGCTCATCCACCAAATAGATCAATGACGAGCACTTAACGGGGGCCCACAATGTCAACACCAAGAACAATTAAGAAATGGCATCATCATCACATACGTACCGTAAAACCCAGCAACGAAAAGGCAGGGAAGCTATTACCATGCTAAATCAACTCCAAAATTTTTCGGGGAGTCCCGTGTGCGCCTCGATCGTTGGATTAAACTTTACGACGACATAACATTACATCGAAATAATTAGCATGGTGTCAACTAAGATGTCAAACGACGCTTATGGCTTATTGCAAAACAAAATATATTGGATTCCAGCAATAATTACAAGTAGGGGAGAGCAAATCCTAACTGGGCAAAAAAATTTTTATCTGTATATCGGAAAATAAATAAAATTTACTGATTTGAATGGTATTGTCGCGACCATCGAACCGGACGCGCTCCAATTCCAGTCGACTACGCCACATCCGTCGGGATTTGTCAGCGTTACATGAGATCGGTCATGGGATCCTGTGACCGGACGGTCATGGGATCCTGTGACCGGATGGTCCACAGGATCCCATCCTGCTGGACTCGGTCCATCGACTGTGTTGTGGGCGGCTGGCGGGCCCAACTCTAGTTAGTTTTTGGAACACTGTTGTAGCGTGTAGACCTTGAATACACTCCTTGACTCTGGGCTTTAGTCGAGAACGCGACAGTATGATATTGTAAAGTGTATTTAAATACATGTTCACAGCTTTTTCATCCAAATTGGTTGAGTAGTTTAGGCGTAAACAAATATTTAAAAGAAGGAAAAATTAAAAGAAAAAAATTTAAGGGGAAAACTGGACATCAGGTGTACTACTTTAGACATGGTCTTTAAAACTTTATATATTGAAAATACCCGCTTAAAAAAATAGTGTAACGTTGGGATTTCATTAAGTTATCTATTTATGTATTAAAAATACTGTAAACTAAATGTAGTTATATCGAAATTCGTTAATGATTGACTGAGGGGTGGAATAGACAAAGTAGCTTGAAAAAATGAAAATAGGAGGGGCTTGTTAAGTATCAACTATTTATTTCTTATCGATTTCCATTATCAGTAGAAGGTGGCAGACAACACTTTGAAACTCTCAGGTTTCAGCCTTTGTTTACGATTTTCCAGTAATAAGCAATTTAGGCCCCGCCCCAGAAATATCGCTAGCGTCCGATTTCACCCCCAAAACTGTCTCCAGTATCCCCCACTAGAAGGAAATTTTTGAAAACGCCTATAAATATTAAACTACTTATCCTAAATATTAAAACTATCCAGGGAATCGAAAAGGGAAGAATTAGATATCTTTTTGTTATAACCAAAGCTAATTTTCATTAAATGGTTTTTCGCGCGAAATGAAAAATTGTAGAAGCCAAAAAGATGAAAAAACCGCTGTATTTTTTACTTTTGCGATAACTAAACGAGTTTTAGTATATTTTTGAAAATTTAGACCTAAGTGTGGAATGTAATTTCCAATCACACAGTTTTTTTTAAATCTTATTTCATCAATTCCCCACCGTGTTATTGCGGCTGTCCAATCTGGTACGTGTCTAGTTTGGGTCCACTCTCCCCTACGAAGACATTAAAAACTCTTCCAAGAAAATTACCATGGTTCTGAAAACATCGATTTTTACCAAGCTACCAAGTTCGATGAAATTCAACGGAAACCAAAAGAAAATATCTTAAATTACGTATATAGATTGAAACTCTCTACAAACGCGCTTATCCCTCCAATTATCAAGGAATGCCAGAAGAACAACAACTCAACTAAGATTACTTCAGCAAAAATTTCTGCAAGGACTCGAACCTGAACTGCAAAACATTGTAAGACACAAAATGGTATCTAGCTTCGAAGAATTGGTGTCCATCACACAGAAGTACGCGAAGTGCGTTCATTCGGACACAATAGAAAAGGACAAACGAATACTTGTCAATGCAGTGACTAATATTCAAAACGATACAGCGATATTACAAGCAATCGAAAAACAGAGTGACCACATTAACTCAATCGCTTCCTGTCTTAAAATAGCCACCACGGAGCCTACTCGACAAGAAACAAACACATCACCTGACCTGGACAGCAAAATCGACGGGATAGAGACAGTGGTACCCCCGTCATAAGTACCTAGAGGTTTCGACACACCCACCCCAAAAAATGACAGACCTACCCTGACAGATCTAACCTTACAGAAAACGGACATCATCTCCCGTTAGACCTAGGCCGACAAATCTACCCAAGAAAAAAAAACTGAATAATGCTTCAGTCACAACTACCCAGTGAATAATTTATTTTTAAAATGCCGTCTTATCTACCCATTTGTTTAACTGAGACCGACAAGCCTACCCCTTCGCTGAAAACTGATCGACCTATGTACCTCTACGATTAATACAGTCCAACATATCTACCCCTTCGATTAATACAATCCAATACACCTACCCCGTTGATTTATATAGTCCGACATACCTACCCTTTCGATTAATACAGTCCGAAATTCCTACTCCTTCGCTGGGAATTGATCGACACACCTACCCCTGCGGTTAATACACTCCGACATACCTACCTCTTCTGTAAAAACAGTCCGACACTCCTACCCCTTCGTTTTCAATATCTGACTTACCTACCCCTTCGTTTAATGGTGCCCGACGCACCTCCCCTTTGTTACAGGATTTTTAAAAAATGCATTTAGACTGGCTTCAGTCTACCTCTGATAAGCATCCATTTTTTTAGATCCGTAAAGCCAGTCTAAATACTGGCTTAACTCTTTAACTTAACTTTAAATAAAAATTTTTGTAACAAATGGGTAGCTGTGTCGGGTTAAATTGAACGTAGGGGTAGGTAAGTCGGATTTTTAAGAACGAAGGGTAGGTTTGTCTGGCTCAACAAAACGAAGGGGTAGGTGTGTCGATCAGCTTTCAACAAAGGGTTAGGTTTGTCGGTCTGTATTAAACGATTGGGTTGTTGTGTCGTCCGGTTTCCAACGAAGAGGTAGGTAGGCTATGTCGGACTGTTTTAATTGAAGGGATTGGTGTGTTGTTCAATTTTCATCGAAGTGGTAGGTATGTCGGACTGTGTTAATCGAAGGGGTAGGTGTGTCGATCAGTTTTAAACGAATGGGTAGGTATGTCTGTCTTAATAAAACAAAAGGGTACATATGGCGGCTGTAATTGTATTATATTTATAATGGGGTAGATGTGACGGGAGCGTTTTTTTATTTTTTATTGGGCCCATATGTCGGGGTAGCTTTGACGGGAGATGTTTTTCCATTTTCTGCAGGGTTACGTATGTCGGGTAGGTTTGTCGTTTTTTGGGGTACGTCTGTCGAAACCTCTAGGTACTTGTGACGGAGGGTAGTACTGTCCTCATGCTAACAGTTGGACCATATAGCAAAGTTTTGCCCCAATAAGAGAAACATTAATAAGGTCCAACGAAAATAATGACTCTATGAATCTGGGAAACGAATAAGGCCCGGCCATAGAGTGGGGTCGACAGAGAATATGTCAGTAAGCCGCGAAACCTTACCATCAGTCGCAAAAATTACAGTATTCAGTAAATCAGCAGCCCCACGACTTTTTGTAACGTGACCATCTTCCATCTACTTCCCGCATCGCCCATTGCGGGTGGCGACCCTTCTCTTTAAAAAAGAGAGCCCACGAATGGCACGAGGCTCTCCGCAGACAATTGTTATTGGAGTTTTGAGTGAGACGTATTCAATACACCTAGTGCAACTCGCAGTGCAGTAGTTATTTGTGTACAGAACAATCGAGTAACATCATAGGGCCCGTCGCAATTGGTGGAGAAGCAGGTCGAACCCCTAAAAAGCTTCTTATTTTCGATCCCGTGTTGATCAATCTCATTTTCCCTTAATTTTTTCATCACACCGTGCCTTTTCACATACCGATCATCAGTACAACGCCTTAGATTTTTGTTCGTTTTTCGCAATTGGGACCGATAGTAGCCATCAAAGTGAGAGCTTCTTTTGATTTTCGAGGTTTTTTTTGATTTTTTATTATTTTTTCAAAAAAATTTGGTTCGTTATTTTATTTCCTTTATTTTATTTTTATTATTTGCATTTTTTATTGACAGTTTGTCCCCTCGTCAATGAGATACGAGTTTATTTGATTTCCCAATTTTTTTCCGTTGCCATTACAAGGGATAGTTGGGGTAGAACTTCCACAGAAACCATACTTGACATTATTTTGAAGATTTTGGCATTAACGAATTTTATAAGCAAGAGCTAGTGGCCAAGATAGATATTTCTCGTTTCAAAATTTCTGTTCTGTTGGGTTTTAACCAAATTATCCGAAAAGACGCTTCTTCATAGACAATTCCTTGCCTCTTTGACGAATTTCGATTTTCCTATACCTTTGATAATAGACTAGACGAAGTTGTGAAGAAAATTATTGATAACTATAACGGATCGTTTGCTTCCCCCTCTCGGTCTACCTTTTTACCTTTGCCTCCCCACAAGAGTGCAACGTTGGGGTATTACGTATTGATAGGTAAGCAGTCAGGAAGATACCCTACGTGGGGCCGTGCGCCAAGTTGAAGTTAACATCCAGAATTATTTGTCCAGTCTGAACTGTCGGAAAGAGAAGTGGTGAACCAAGTGCCGCTGACAAAATCAAGAGATACTAGTGACACCGCAGAAAAACTGGAAGTGCTCGACAATAGTGATAACTTTAACGTGGTACCGCTCTCGCGCGACAGTACGACAGTAGTGGCAGCTTAAAATCGATCGTTAGATGACGACCAAGCCCGAACTTTTGTGATTTGTATTTGGAAGGGGCAGCCAGAAAATGGTTCCTGGTACATTCCCACCCTCATCACTGGGAGGATCTTGCGTCCCGCCCTAACGCGGAAGACCCAACGCTGCCCAATTTGCCAGTGGCATCGGAGTTGAAATCTTAGTTTATTGCGGCCATTCGATAGGCCAACTCAGCACTGGTTCAAGAAAGTAAGCTGCGTCAACGTGTGCAAGGTTAGGAAGAAGATGTAGTGTCGTACTTCTACGAAGTGATCAATATTGTAAGGACTGCCGAGAAACTTTAAAGTTAAAAATAAATAAATTAAGTATTTCGCATATTGTTCATGTTGTTTTTTCACCCTCGTTGACCTCCTTTTGCTCGAATTTCCCTTTTATTACCTTTTTCCGCTTGACCGATTTGTCAACGACACCAACCTTATCAGTTGACCTCGCTTCCCCTCTTGACACTCTCTTCTGTTTTATTACCCCACGCTAACTTTAGCGTCCCCACGCTTACTTTAACATCACCAAGCCAAAGCTTGGTATAAAACCCACGCCTGAGCTCTGTCTTTTTTTTTAGTCTTCTCGCACATTGCCATCCGTATAGCCGTGTAGTAGTGTAGCAGCGTTTTAGCAACGTTCGAGCATGTAGCTTGTGTAACGAAGCCGAATAGATTACTTTAACTTTTTCTCGCTTTTGCTTCAGTAGTAAACACAAGTCTGGACATGGCAATTGCAACACCATATACCCAGTGCAGCCGACCCAAATGAACACCTGCAGCTGACTCACGCAGACGATACGACCTCAACATCACGCCACGTCAAACGGCATCTTTTAATTGGCTGCCGCGTGAGTGCACAAGCTCCGCCCAATCACGCCACTTTTGCAATATGCAAAGTTTCGCGATAAACCTAGCAGTTGACGGAAATCAGACAAGTAGTTGCAGCCGTGCCAAGTAGTTGCCTTAAGCCAATCTTCCTCGCTTTATCGAGTAGTATTGTGCCTTACTTAATGTTTCCTTAACTAAACCTTTGAGTAAAAACTCGTTCTCGTCCCGAGCTATTCCGGACGTTGATTGTCAATTCTTGCGTATCTGAACTCTTGTTGTGTACCGCTCGTGTGGAAGCTGAATTCCAAGTTCGCCTTGTGTCGTTTATCTTCCATTCTTTCACTCGTGAGTTCACGGTAAGACCCTGTTTAATTGTTCCCTCTTTTAACTTGTTTTCCCGAATGTTTCTTCTTATCATTTGTTCTCTTGTCTTTTTAATTCTTGTGTCTTAGCTTACAATAAACACATACGTCATTGTGGGTAAAACGCCTCTTAGATCAATATCTTTTTATTGTCTTAATTCCGTAAAGTCCGTCTTCCCACACGGGAAGATGCTTTACATTATGGTGGCAGCGGTTTCTCTAACTCGACCACAATGACGGATGATGTTATTTATGGCGGACCTAAGATACCTCGCACGCCTGTAAGCACCCCCCTTGTTCCCCTAACGCCAGTGGTACAAATATCCGACGAAACGGTTGCTAAGTTAATTGATTTTGAGAAACTATCAGATCGCCCTTCGTCCACGTTAGACAAAGTTCAGGGCTGTAAAGCGTCAGAAGCAGAAACTGAAGCCGTCAAAAAATCTGCTTCTCCCGTTATGAAACCTAGAGTGCAGACAGATAATACTCAGTTAAGTAAACTACGGTCGAATACTGCTTATAAGGAAGTGGCTCCGTTCGTTAAACCCACCACTAAAAAAACTGGTACGCGTGCTAAGTCTACTGCTGCAGCCACTCAACGTCCACGATCGGTTTATGCTAAGTTCTTTTCTCGTCCTTCCCCTCCAAAATCACCTACGAAAAGCGAATCAAAGGCTAGTCTTCTCTCGAGTACTCTTTTAAGCTTCTTCCAAAAGAAAAGCCCAGTGAATGGACGGTCACCTCAACTTGAGTCTCCATCATCTATACCACGAAATCCAGAGCAATCCATCCAAAGTGTTTCCGACGCCGTCGAGTCCGATTCCATCCCTGATATTAGCACTCAAGTGCCTGAATGAGAGGGTGTTGGACTTCCAGTCGCACTACCCGAAAATTTGGGACCAGCTGAACCGGCTACTGAACGATTTCGGGCTGAGGAGCCGCCCCCTGGGCAAACCGCAGTTGCTGACAGACGTGGAGACGCCAACGATATTCCTGAGATACTTAGCTGCCATTCAAGAAGTGAGGGCCAGCGGGCGGCTAAAGCGGACGACACGGAAGGTGGATCAACAAGCGTCCGAATTGACGACGTCCTTTACGACGTATGCGAGGCAGTTTACGACGTTCCTGTTAGGACAAACGTACAGCATAGAGGATCTGCAGACGCTCGTACCAGCGAAGGACACGACCCTCTTCAGCTTTGTGCCGAGAGCGACGACGCAAGTCAGCGAGGAGGACAGGCGATACGAGTTTCTCATCCTGGAAATATTCGAATTCTCGATCCACCTGGAGAAAACCTTGTTGGACTTCCAGCTGACTCTTCTCACGGCCATACTAAACCTACTCTCGTTCCTAAGGAAACTACAATCCATCACCAGCTTGGAATCACTGTTACCCGAACTGATACTGCTCGGGAACAGATTGACCCACTTCCTAAGAGTGGCAAGACTGTGCCACAAGCAGCTTTCGACCATCATCAAAGACGTCCTCACCCAGACTGCCAAACAATTGAAACAGTTGCTATCATCCATTCAGGAAAATCAGGAAGAGCTGGAGACCACCCCAACTTGTCCGACATCATCACAGCAGATAAACAAGCGCCAGACAGACCGAATACGATTCCGAAACCGTCGATACAACTGACCGACAATAATATTGGCGAATCCCGGCCGGTTTCGAACCGCATCTCGGGCACCGCGCAATCTCACCATCACAGAACTCCAAACTCCCCTATAACTTTTTTTTACCAACAATATGGCTTACTCTTCTTCCCCTACCAGGGCAGCTCCGGTTAATGATTTATTCGATTTGCAAAACAACCAGCATACCTTTTCACGATTGCAATTACTTCCTGCTTTTTCCGGTAGTCCAATTTCTCGTTTTGACTGTTGGTTAGAATCTTTTGAGAGCATAGTTGATGGGGCAGGATGGTCTGAAGGAAAAATTATTCAGATGCTGCGTGCTAAATTAACAGATAAAGCTTTCAATTCAGTCATACAACCCATAATCAGGAAACATCCTTACGACTATGATTCTATTAAATAAGCTTTGCTCGATCACTTCCACGGGGATGAAAATGTTGATGTCTACATTAGAAAGTTCAATAAAGCCAAGCGTAAACCTGGAGAAAAGATAGTAGATTATGCTCATCGTTTACAATAAATTTTTAAAAGGGCACATGGAAAAATCTTTCGCAGTCATCCTCATGCAAAAATTTATTGAGGGATTAGATTCCAAGCTTCCAAGAAGTCCGATATAAGGAATTCAGAGATTTTCACGAACTCGTAGCAGCAACACGCGTTTATGCCGTTCGGTTGGAGGCTCTAGAAACGGACAACGAGAAGCATGAATTTGTTAGGGCAATTGACGAATCCTTTGGCACAAAAGATTCAGAATTAAAAGAACTTAAGCAAATGTTGATCGATCAGAAGGAAATTGTAGACAATGCCGTTGCTAATATTCGCCATAGCCATAAGCAAGAGGATAATCCAAAGTCAGAGAAAGATGAGATTAAGGATATTCTTCACGAACTCACACAGGCTGTAAAACAACTCCAACAGGATAAGAAAGATTATTCTTCTACTCCACCAGGCGTTCCTTATAGGAACCAAGTTTCATTTCAGCCAAATGTAACGAAGTCATAAAATACAATTTTTATTGAATTATATTGTGTCTTGATTGTTTATTTTATTATTATGATCATATATTTACATCCGTTGCCTTTATGCCTTATAAATATCATAATTCAAGTGTTGTTGCCCTTTCGTTGAATTCTATTTCTATATTATACCTTGTGCTCTACTTATTTCCGATTGGATGAATCTTCATGCGTAGGAAGTCGCGCCATGCATTTCCGTGAATATGAAATGTTCCTGCGTACGACATCCGGAGCTCATTTGTCGGAAATGCTATGTTGCCTTAAGCATGTAAGACCTATAAAAAGATGCCTTTTTATTCCCAAAAGTTAGTTCTAGTTCCGCTTCGTTCTTCCACTAGTTCCTGTTCTTGTTCAAGTTCCAGTTCTAGTGCTATCTCATCAACGAGTGTTGTTCAATTCGTCAGTTGTTGTGAGTATAAATTGTGTTTAAATCAATAACTATTATAAGTGCTCCTTATCGCTACTTGTGCGACTGATGAGCCTGTAACCTGTATTTTCTCCGCAACGGTCCATCTTTATTTCTACCCTCGCCACAGCGGTGACGGTAAGGTTGAATTCGCATAACTCTATTTTTCTATTCCCGTTTCTCCTTTTTATATCCTATAACTGTGTATTCCCCTTGTTATTCATTCGGCCTATTAGAATAAAATATATTTGGCATTGTGGTAACGCCTTCCGAGTTTATTTATTCATTATTATTTATTTATTATTATTTCTTGTCTTAATAAAGTAAAGTCTTTCTTCCCACAACAAGAATGCTTTACACAAATAACGTTAATCAAGATAGGAACTGCAGACCTCCCAGTTATCGCCCTAATAACACAAATAATTCTTACCAACCAGATAGATTCCCAAACAGATCAGCGCCAGGCATGCCATCTTTCCCGAGGTCACCTAGCAACAGCAATAACAGATCAGATCAACAAGTAATAATTTGTAATTTTTGTAGTTACCGCGGACACACGCAATCCAATTGTCGTCAAATTCAGCGCCAAGCTCTGGAACAAGCTCAGCCTCCCGTCTGCTATTCTTGTCGCGAGATTGGGCATAAATCTAATAACTGTCCGAAATATAGAAACTCTCAAAGGCCCAATATTCCAGGTCCCTACCCAACATCAGGGAAACCAGTAGCTATCAACTGTAGTTTCGGGTCAGTTGATAACGAGCCTCGCATAAAACCCCGACAAGTCGCAAAATTAACCACTATTACGAATGAATCGACCCCTAGAATTCCATTGAAGATTTTTCACAAACATTTTTCACATTTTTTTTTTTTCTTCAGATTCCGTTACAAGCATTATTTGAAACAGGCGCGTCTAAAGTATTATCCACGATATTATTTAATAAGTTAACTCCTAGAGGTCAGGTGATCTGCAGCCAGCTTGATTTCGATTTGTACGATGTAGGGGAGAAGAAATTACATACGCTGGGAAGAATAATTTTACCCGTTCGATACGGAGAGTCAGTTTTAAGCAAGAATTTATTGTTACTAATGGTGTTTCTGAGGACTGTATCCTTGGATGAGATGCAATCCAGAAACACGGATTTCGGCTTGACGGAGAAGCCAGAAGTATTTACCTAGCAAGGGATGAGCAGGGATCAGCCATCTTTGAGGTACCGGACAAGGCAGTTACAACGGTCAAAAAGACGACGTTATCTCGTCAGACGTCGATGGTAATTGCAGCGCGGATGAAAGGTTCATTTCCGTATGTCCCACCTAATACAGCATTTACATTTACCCCAGCAGACAATTTACCAGTAGGCATTTTTATCGAAGAGTTTAAAGAAAACGTATCGGGAGATGGAATTTATAGCATTATAGTCGAGAATCGTTCGCTTCATCAAATTAAAATTCCGAGAAACACTGAATTAGGAGTAATTGAAATAATTGATAAAGTTATCGGAAAAATTTCGTTCACTAAATTGGATATACCTAAAGCAGAAGCTGAGCCAGTTTTAATTTCAGAAGTCGACTCTGAATTTTAAGCACCGCTCTCAGACTTATTAAATGATTTTCACGACTTGTTCGCGTCCAAAGATTCGGAATTAGGAAACACCAACCTTATAAAACACACGATTGATACACAAGGACGAGGACCCATTAGACAACGCCCATACAGAGTAACACATAACCAGACTTGCCGCGATCGCGATCAAAAATTGATCGCCGATCCGATCTTCGATCAAAAAATGATCGCCGATCCGATCTTTTGAGAAAGATCGGAGATCGGATCGGCGATCCCAAAAAAATGATCGCGATCCGATCTTTTTGAGCGATCAAACTTTTCGCCATCTAGCTGTCGATTTTGCAGCCACATGGTACTCTTTCACTACTATTTTTGCGAATGCCAATTGAGGGAAGCGGTTTAGTGTTCACCCTCAATGGCCGTCAGTGACTGTCGCTGTGACAGCCAATGCTAAATTCGTTAAATAGTGTAAATTTTGAGCGCTAGATGTCGTACAAAAAGATCGGTAAAAATATAGATCTTTTGAGAAAAAGATCTTTTGAGAAAAGATCGGATCGCCCGATCCGATCAAACTCAAAAGATCGGATCGGAGATCGAGATCCGAAAATTGATCGGCGCGGCAAGTCTGCACATAACCAAAGAAAATTATTAGATGATGACGTTCAAGAGATGCTCGACGCTGATGTAATTCAATATTCATGTTCCACATGGGCTTCACCCGTGGTCTTAGTCGAAAAGAAAAATGGAGAAGTAAGATTTTGTGTCGATTATCGCAAATTAAATAGCATTACGAAAAAGGATTCATTCCCTATGCCTAGGATAGACGAAACTTTGGATAAACGATATGGGAAGAAATTTTTCACCACCCTCGATTTAGCTTCAGGTTATTGGCAAATTCAAATCGACCATCCGGCTATAGAAAAAACAGCGTTTGTAGTAGAAAACAACCTCTACGAATTTAAAAGAATGGCATTTGGCTTGTGCAATGCACCTGCCACATTCCAACGACTGATGAATTATGTACTGAGAGAAGTCTTGGGGCGTAAAGCATTAATTTATCTGGATGATGTTATAATCTTTTCAGATACCTTCGAAGATCATTTACATGATATTCGAGAAATTTTTGAATTCTTGAGAAATGCAAATTTGAAATTAAAACTAAAGAAATGTCAATTTATCAAGCGCTCAGTGAATTATCTAGGACATGTAATTTCGACCGATGGTATTAAGCCTGATCCCAGTAAAATTGATAAAATAGTCAACTATAAAACACCGACTTCAGTAGATGAAGTCAGATCATTTCTCGGATTAGCTGGATACTACAGAAGATTTATCAAAGATTTTGGATCAATTGCTAAACCGTTGACTCGATTAACCCATAAAGATCTTAGCAGGAAGCCTTTTAACTGGGGACCCGAAGAACAATTTGCTTTCGAGAAATTGCGCAATTCTCTAGTAACGCCACCAGTTCTTGCTTATCCCAATTTCAATGAAAAATTTATCTTTTCACCGATGCATGCGAGTACGGCATTGGAGCAGTGTAATCACAAATCCAAAATGGCCACGAACATCCTATAGCATATTCCAGTAGACAGCTAACAAAGCAGAAACGAATTATAGTACGACTGAGAAGGAAGCCCTAGCGGTCGTAGATGCCATCAAGCATTTTAGGCATTACCTATTGGATAAACCTTTTGAAATAATCAGCGACCATCGTCCCTTGCAATGGCTTAAAGAACAAAAGTATAATAATGGTAGATTAGGGAGATGGGCTATACTATTGGCCGCAACGAATTATGAATTAAAATATAGACCAGGACGTGTTCATCAAAACGCAGATTGCCTGTCATGCTTAAAAGTAGCCAGTATCCAAACTGAAAGCAAAATTACCTTAATTTGCGAGAAGCAATTGGAAGACGACCTTTGCATAGCCATTCGTAATTATTTAGATAACGGAGAACTCGAGGAATCTTTTCTTCAGTCTAAACCAGATTGGGTAAAAGAAATTGATTATTTTGAAGTTATTGATGGTACACTTTACCGGCACGTGCTGCCATCTGCCGATAGCAAAAGAAACGAAACTAACCATCAGTTAGTCTTGCCTGCATCGTTACGCCATCTAGTGCTTAAAGAACTACATGACGCACCGATGGGCGGACATTTAGCTTTTTATAAGACTTAGCTATTTGAAAATAAAGAATCATTATTATTGGCCAAACATGAGGAAGGAAATTAAAGAGTACTGCTAAGCTTGTGAGGTATGCACCGCCAACACTTCTTCAACGTATAGAGCATTGTTGCATCCTTATGAAATAGCCAAGGCTCCTTTCGAAGTCATTGGGATGGACTTTTTGGGTCCTATTACCCCATTTTCACCTAATGGGAATAGTTATATTCTAGTTATCACCGATTACTTCAGCCGGTGGGTAGAAGCTGTTGCGTTAAAAGACCAGACCGCGCAGACGACAGCAGATTGTGTGTATAAGACAATTATAGTTAGACATGGTATGCCTAGAGCTATTCTTTCCGATCGCGGAACCAATTTCACGTCCAAGTTATTCCGTTATTTCTGTAAGAAAATAAAAATTGATCAAAAATTAACAACTGCTTACAATCCAGCTAGCAATGGAGAGACTAAAAGATTCAATCGAACATTAACAACAATGTTAAGAAAAGAATTAAAAGATGGGGAACATGTCAATTGGAAGGATATGCTGAATGATGTTTTATTCGCTTACCGTAGTTCTGTCCATTCTTCAACTTGCGAAACTCAATATTATTTACTGCACGGTAGAGATCCTAATAAACCTATTAATGAATTCCTTGACGCTTTCCCAAAAACCTTTACCTCCGCATCGGATTACGTGGGTAACTTAACTGAACGCTTGCGTTATAGTTTCCAGCGCGTCCGTGAGGAGAGCGAAAAGGCAAGAAAACGTCAGAGGGAACAATATAATAAAAGAGCGAATGTAAAACAGTAAATCGTAGGAGATAGAGTATTATTAGATATTAGGGTAGTTAAAGACGGCGATAGTAGGTAATTTACCTCAAAATATAAACGTCCTTATAGAGTTGTAAAAGTTTATTCCAATAATAATGTTGATATTGCTGATAATTCATACATCTGTCAACGAACTCACGTTAACCGTCTAAAACCCCTGTACGAAACAATGTTATGGAAAGACGAACATTGTCCCCCTGTCGAGACGCCTTCGAAGCTCGAGAATCGATTTCGTAAATCGATTTCCACCCAAACAATGGAAACTATGGAAAATATGGAGCTAACAACGAGCGAATCGGAAAAAGTGGATATGGAAAAGAGTCCACTAAAAATAGTGGATGTGGAAAATGTGGCATTGGAAACCGTGGAACTGGAAATGGCAGAAAAGAAAATGGACGCCAACGCTAACAGTAAACAACAATTATGCCTCGACAACGAAATTCAAGATATACATGATTCATGACGATAACTCAATCGACGCTGACATATTGTTAAATCGTCATAATCCAACACCGATTCCCGAAAACAATGTAGTTGCCATAAATTTGGAATCTGAGGCCCGACAGGTGGCGCCAGCCATCAATCAGCCTGAAGAATTGCCACCCCAACATGCTACCGGACGCCCGCAAAGAAATCGAAGACTACCAATGCGTTATAGGAATTAGAAGAGTTTTTTTTCCTCTTCGAGACAAAGTTAACGTTCACATAACAACCGTCGTGTATTTAACAGCGATAAATTTCAAAGGGACTTCACAACGTTTTTGACACTTGTTGAGTCGAGTCCACCCAAATCGTGCTCCAAATTAAAACTTCTGAAAAAAAAAATGGACCCGTGCGCCAACTCTACAAATCAACAATCCCAGGCGGTTTCCGAGTGGCTAAGTGCCGGCGAGGAAGCTGAAAAAGTAATGGCACCAATGGTTTCCATCCCAATCTATGACGATTGGACTCCAGTACCAGAAAAATCTACCAACGTCGTTAGCCAGACGCCTCGGTCCCCAGAGCTCGACGGCTTGGAATCATGGGAGCTCGAGCGTCAACGTTACGAGCGCCGTTTCGAAGAACGGACGGCCGCGCTCACCCGCAAATTGAACGCCGATCTGTACGCCGAGGATTGGGGAGGAGCTGTCAACACCCTCAAACTCATTCTGGACTTGGATCTCGCGAAGGGTCACCCCCCTTTTTTCAACTGGTCGCCTGACCTGTGGGACACAGGTCGAAAACGGCAGAGGCGCGACCCCACCACCATCCACAATTAAGACAACGTAAAATGAAAAGGCTCGGAAAAGAACCACCAAACGAAAATCTCCTTATTTACTCTCACCCCGTAGGAACATGTATTTATTCCCCATAGAATAGAACTCTATTCCAGAATTTTTTTTCTCCCCCTTCGCATTATATTCCCTATCTCTAAGCTATGAATAAACAAAGTAGAACGCAAATATTTCGCTAGCTTTCTCTATAAAAATAATCGAGAGTAAGGAGAGCGTCGTCAAATACGAAAATACATGCTGATGTAGAAAATAAAATTAGAATAAAAGGAATTATGATCGGCACTTGCCGCCGGTTCAAAACAATAAATTTCTATTAAAGAAAAACCAAGAAAAAAACATATCTTTGTATTGGGTAAACGGCGGCTGAGCCGAGACTCAAACCCGAGACTCCCGAGTGGTGGTCGAAGGCTATGCCAAATAGCCTAGGCTGTATCGCTATGGCGTCTAGACATATGTCCACCCTATTGTCACGTGGAATCCAGGGACACGCACGTGTTAATGGATTTCACGTGAAACTCCTCTCCCGTCCTGGACTGTAAGGTCAAGTAGAGTTATCTACTTGACCATCTTAACTACTCCTTCCGTAAAAACTTTCTACTTTACCCTAGAAAAGGGTTAGAACGTTCGTAGCGATCATTTAGGTGTTATCTAGATGACCATCTTTCCCTAGATTCTTCCGGCGTCACCCGGTAACAGGGTGACCCTTGCCTTTAAATACCCCGAGCCTAAGTAGGTTCGGGGTTCAGTCTTCTCCAGAAAGTGCCTTAGATTGTTCCTTCCAAATACCCTCCGTTCTCCTCTAAACACTGACTCAAGTGATCTTACTTCCTAACCTCGGCTTCCCCCCACAATTCCCCGTCACAATTGGTGGAGATACAGGTCGTATTTGGTTTTGTTCTGTTTTCTTGTTTATCGTTCTTCTTCTTTTGATTTTTTCCCCAGGGGGGGAATTTCACATTTCCTTTCGCTTCCTTCATCCGGCTCTCTCGTTCTGATTCTTATTTCGTAGAAATTCTTCTTTACAGTCCGTTTACTCCTTATAGCAAATTATTGTTTTACCCCGTTTAAATCGTCTTTCGTTGAGCCCCGTTCGTATTTTGTACTCAACGCGTATTCCGTTCGACCCCGTTTAAATCGTCTTTGGTTGAGCCCCGTTCGTATTTTTTTTTAATTAATTAATTTTTTTTTACTCAACTCGTATTCCCGTTCACCCCATTTAATTCACCTTTCGCTGAGTTCCGTTCGTATTCCCTATTCAACCCGTGTTTCATTTCACCTCGTTAAAATCGTCTCTCGTTCCATGTACTTTGCTCCTTTATCTCGCCGATCAATTTTTTGAAAACTACGTAGTTTCCGTGTGTTTTTCTCGGATCTACGTTTCGTGAATTGCTAAAGTGGTATCCCCAACGGGTATGTTCTTGTGAGGTGTTATACATGAGTGAAATAAAAAAATGATCTTCACGCTATCCAACGTGTGGACGGCCCCCCAGCCGGCGACTACACCCTGAACTTTTTCTTTCATCTCGACTTCCACAACTGGGAGACGCATACACGAATACGGAGCAAACAGTTGCACGGGCCACACTCAGACGCCGTCTTCCTCGAGTTCGGTTTTCTCAGAAGAAGCTTCGTTGGCACAGCACGGCACGGACGAGGATTCTTCACAAAGTTCATTAGCGGATTCCGACAACGATTCCTCGTCTAGTAGAGGTTCCCTACTGCCTCCTTTACGTATATTCCCTTTGGCAAACATGGCGGCAAGCGTTCAAAAGTTCATCGCACCCCCCATCTTTTCAGCTTCGCCGGAAGAAGACGCAGTGGATTGGCTAGAACGGTTTGAATTAGCTGCGGCATATAATCGGGGGTCAGATGCTGATCAGGCGAGAAATTTCGTGATGTATCTAGAGGGGCCAGCTCGTAAATGGTTCCTCGTGCATACTCATCCGAATCATTGGGACGATCTACCGGCACGTCCAGACCCAACTGATCCCACATTACCCAACCTACCGGCGGCTACCGGTCTAAAATCGCAATTTTCGGCGGCTTTCCGACAAGCAAATTTTTCACTAGTACAGGAGTGCAAACTCAGACAGAGGGAACAAGGAAATGAGGAAGACGTAGTGGCATATTTTTACGACATAATAAACATGTGTCGCATAGTCAATCCGACTATGTCGCAGGAGCAGCAGCTCCAACACTTGTATCGTGGATTGAAACCAACATTATTACAAAAAATCTATCCCCTACAACCAGCATCGACGACGGAATTCCTGGACGTAGCCAAAGTACACGCTGAGGCCAACAGTTTAGTAAACCGAAAAGTTCTATCACAATCGCTGTTAGCCGTGACTCCAGACGTTCCTAATTCGTCAACAGCGGCGTCGACGAAACTGGTCAAGGAATTAGCGGGATTGTTAACCGGTCTGCAACAAACGATTGAACATCTCAGTAACCCTCAGACAGCCGTCTCACCCCGAACGCTCAACGCTTCGGGAACACCTAATTGGAATCAGTCGGGTCGCAATAGAAGGACGACGGAAGGACGTTTTATTTGCGGGTTTTGTTCAAAGGCGGGACATACGGATTCACGTTGCTTCCAAAACCCATCTTCCTCATATTATCGAGGACAGGATTTCCGATTTCAACAAAACAACAGACAAGAACAACCAGTTACCAATAATCAGCAGGCCCACGTAATAATGTACAACACCAGCCAGTTAATAATATTCAAACGATGCCGTCTGGGGACACGCAAAATTGTTCAGCTTTTCCAGTTCATCACATCGATTTTCCTTTTCCGGATCACTATCTTCAACAAGAGACCGATGGTGACCTTGTTCCACCAACGGTTTTGCAACCTAACACCTGCCATCACCAGGAGGACAACGGAGCTTGGAGGTCAGATACGTCCCGCTTAATTAAAGAAATTGTAACGTGTGGGCCAGTGACTACCAATGCGGTGGTTGACACTGGTGCAGCGATTAGCGTTATGTCTCCAACACTTTTACATCATACTGGCTACCTTCTTCAAGAATGGCACGGACCGGCCATCGTCCTAGCAAATGGAACTCGTGCTGTGCCATTAGGGGGGGGGGCACAGATTTCCATCACATATGGCAATAAAACGGTTTCAGGAACAGCAGTAGTGTTGCCCATGAATGAGATTGAGTTTTTAATGGGAAACGACTTTTTGCGACAATTTGGACACCTTCATGTGGATTACACTGGCGAACAAGCACAACTTATTTTGGGGGACCTGCCATTTTTTGCGTTGAATTTCCCGGAACCACCCGTTCGACACACTAAGCTTTCGTCGCTGGAAGGGTGTATAATTCCGGCATTTTCGGTCGTACCGGTTCTTACGACTTTGGACACTCAGTTTCCCGGGGTTTGTCTGTTTACCCCGTCGGAAAAGTTGCTATCAACTAAATCACTGTCAGTGGGTCATGCAGTGCTGTCTAACACAACACGATCGCTCCCAGTGACCAATCTGTCCGCCATTCCGGTCTGGTTAAACAAACATTCTACTCTAGGGACTCTCCAACCTTATACGGACGACGTGGTAGTTTGTGATCTCCCTGACTCGTTCGATGGAGCGAACCAAGTCGTTTCAAATGATACCCTACCGTTTGGAAAAAAACATGTCAGAGACCAGTCTCGAAACCAACATTAATCCTGACTTGAGCCCACAACAAAAACTCTCTCTGATGGCTCTGCTACAAAGTTATCGGCAAACGTTTGCATTATCAGATACGGATATCGGTTACTGTACCGTGGCAGAACATCCAATAAATCTGAAAGAAGGTACAACTCCAGTGTGTCAACGCCCATATCCTAGTGCGTGGAAAGCTCGAAAAATAGTTCAAACTTTATCCGAAGATATGTTAAAAGTAGGCATTATCGAACGATCCGATAGGTCATGAGGTGCTCCGGTGGTGCTCATTAAAAAAAAAAAGGGTCATGGCGATTTTGTGTGGACTACCGCGGTTTAAATGAGGTCACAATTAGGGATGTTTACCCGTTACCACGCATTTCGGATATTTTAAGCAAGCTGGAAGGCGCCGAATATTTTTCAATAATGGATCTCCAGTCGGGGTACCATCAGCTTCCGTTGCGTAAAGAGGATCGAGAAAAAACAGCCTTCATTACAGCGGATGGACTATATCACTTCAAGGTACTGCCCTTTGGTCTCTCAAAAGGTCCTAGTTCCTTTCAACGAGCGATGGACATTATATTGGGCGATCTTCGATGGTCGTCATGTTTGGTATATTTGGATGATGTGGTGGTATACGCCCCTACCTTTGAAACCCATCTACTTCGCCTTAATTCGGTTCTATCCTGCCTAGGCAAAGCGGGATTAAAATTAAAAGGATCTAAATGTCAGTTTGCCATGACTACGCTTAAAGTTTTAGGACACATAGTGTCAAAACGGGGCATTGGCGGCAAAATCGGGGGAAAAAGGCATTGCTCCCGACCCGGACAAAATAGTAGCGGTTCGGGATTTTCCGGAATGTAATCAATGAAAAACTACAAGTAACAAAATCAAACAGGTGCAAAGCTTTTTGGGATTATGCTCGTACTACCGACGACATAAAGCAGGATTTGCAAAAATCGCTCAGCCTTTGACGGCTCTGACTAAGAAAGGGGCGGCATTCCTCTGGGAAAATGAACAACGAAACAGCTTTATGGTTCTCAAAAAAGCATTGACATCAGCACCCATATTGGCACATCCAGACTACGAATCCCCAATGATTATAATGTCAGATGCTTGCGGCTATGGCATCGGGGCTGTTTTGTCACAATCAAAGGATGGAAAAGAATTTCCCTTGGCGTATGCCAGTCGGCTGCTCTCAAAAGCCGAACTAAACTACTCGATCACAGAAAAAGAGTGCTTAGCGTTTATCCGGGCCTTGCAGAAATTCCGAGGTTTCATATGGGGGTGTAAGATCATTATCATCACGGACCACGAAGCCCTTTGCTGTTTACGCACGAAGAAAGATTTGGCAGGTCGATTGGCACGTTGGAGCCTCTGTCTGTTACAATATGAAGTAGAAATTCGATACCGCAGTCGGAGATTACACACTAATGCAGACTGCCCCTCACGTTTTCCGCTCAATTGCCGCGGATACAAACGACGAAGAAAGATGCGTTACAATTGGAACTCTTAGTTACGCAAACAACGAATTATTCACGAACGAAGACTGGGACGAGTTGACTGCTAAACAACGGGACAACCATTTGTGGAGATCGATTATTACAAAACTGGAGAATAACCGATCAGCGGGTAGACGATTTTGCTTGAAAAATGGGAAACTATTTAAAATTAAACACCTTTGGGGTCAGACATATCTTCGCTTATGTGTGCCTTCAGAATATACGCATATCGTTCTGAATAAATACTGTCACGTGGATTCGGAGGACATCCACGTGTTAACGATGGACACGTGGAGTCCGAGGACATCCACGTGCTGGGAACGTCTCGTACATCAGCCCCAACCCTTTTTCTCCGCTTTCACTTCCGTAAGGTCAAGTAGAATTATCTGCTTGACCATCTTACCGGAAGATCTTAGCCCTTCTATGCGCTTTCTATTCGAACGGTCACGTAGAGGTTATCTACGTGACCATCTTCTTTCTACTTCCCGCGTCACCCTTGGCGGGTAACAACCTTTCCCTTTAAATAGGAGAGCCTACGAGTGACACGGGGCTCTCAGTAGACAGTTGGGTTTGGAGTGTGACTGTGGCAGAATCAATACACCAGGTCCAAAAGCGCTGTTGAGTCATTCAGTGAATTGCGGCAGTGGCCGTCACAATTGGTGGAGATGCAGGTCGAGCCCCTAAAGAGCTCCGTACATTTGATTTCGTGTCGGTCAACCAAATTTTCCGTAAATTCGTTATCGCATTCAATTTCGTTCGTTTACCGCAAACTGGTGCAAGAGGTGGCCAGCAAGGCGGGAGTTCTTTTGTTGGGAAAGTTCCCTGATTCTGTTAACTATTAACTACGTTCGTTGTTGGAAAGTTTCCCTTATTTTTGTTGTGTGCGGATCTTCAGTTATCGCAGTTGATTTCGTGTGTTTGCCGCTAACTGGTACAAGAGGTGGCCAGCAAGGTGGGAGTTCTTTTGTTGGGAAGGTTCCCTGATTCTTTTAACTATTTGATTCACGTTCATGTGAATTTTACGTTCTGTTTCCTCGTCGTTAAGAGTCGAGACTAGTGGGATTCTCTAGTGTTCGCGTCGACTGATGAGTAAACAGTCAGGGAGATATCCTACGTGCGGTCGGGCGCCAAGTAGACGGTTACATCCGGAGCTATTCAATCAATCTGAATTGGTGGAAAAATTGGAAGTGTCTGATAGTGGTGTTGTTGTTGAGGTAACACACCCCACACGGGACAGTGCGACAGTGTCTATAGAAGACGTTCGTGGAATAGAGCTCGCAATAATCGGTGAACCACGACACTTGACACCAGAACAAACTCGACCTAATTTTGACGCACGGCCAAGCAACATGGCGGTAAGTGTACAAAAATTCATAGCACCGCCGATTTTTTCGGCAAACCCGGGGGAAGACCCTATGGATTGGTTAGAACGTTTCGAGTTAGTGGCAGCTTACAATCGTTGGTCCAATGCAGACCAGGCTCGGAATTTTGCGATGTATTTGGAAGGGGCAGCCAGAAAGTGGTTTCTGGTGAATCCCCACCTGACCACTGGGAGGATCTTCCGGCCCGTCCGAAACCAGAAGACCCAACGCGGCCCAATCTGCCAGCAGCGACAGGGCTAAAAACTCAATTCATAGCGGACTTTCGGCAGGCTAATTTCACACTAGTGCAAGAGAGCAAGCTTCGTCAACGAGTACAGGGCGTAGAGGAAGACATAGTGTCGTATTTCTACGACGTAATCAACATGTGCAGGTTGGTGAACCCGACAATGTCACAGGAACATCAATTGGAACATCTATACCGCGGTCTAAAACCATCGTTATTGCAAAAAATTTACCCACATAAGCCGGCATCTACGACTGACTTTCTAGAACTGGCCAAGTTACACACGGAGGCCATGGCTCTCGCGAACCAGAAAGTTTGGGCCCAATCTTTAATGGCGCTATCAGAGAAGCCGGTAAAGACGAAACTGAACAAGAATGTGACTCAGCCGACGTTAACAGCAGAAATTACGAATGTGCTGCAACAATTAAATGAGACGGTGAAACAGCTACATTTATCTACAGGACCGGCATTTCAAATGGCTAAAATGGGCCAAAACAAAATCAGTAATAATGGATTCGACAGGAATAGAAGAACAACCGAGGGAAGATACGTATGCGGATTTTGTTCCAGAATAGGCCACCTTGACTATAGATGCTTCCAAAACCCAGCGTCAGCATTATACAAAGGTCCAAGACAGAATCAGATGAGACATCAGGGCGAACAACAACACGCCAGGCAAGGGCAGTTTCATCAGCCGGAAAGACACAAGCAAGCAGGAACGGTGAACAGTGTGGCGTTACATTCGAATGCGGAAGAATTACTGAACCTGGAGCAGCAATTTTATGTAAACAAGACTAAAATTCCGAACAAAACGGACCAGGGGGCGGCACAGACAACGCAACAATTGTCAACACAGGAAGATCAAGGTGGTGAAGAGGCAAGTGAGACTAGAAAACAAAAGTTGGGGAAGAAAGTACCAATACTGTTGTCGGACATATCCCGCTTAATCAAAAAGACGGTGGGGTGTGGAGACATCACAGCAACGGCAGTGGTGGACACGGGCGCAGCGGTCAGCGTCATATCGCCAAAATTGTTGGGACGCACACATTATGTGATGGAGGATTGGGGCGGCCCGGACATTGTATTAGCAAATGGTTCCAAAGTGACGCCATTAGGAGCAGCCCAGGTAACCATAACCCATAACAACACGACAGCTCAAGGAAGGGCAGTAATTGTAAAGCATTCTTTTAATAATAAAAAGAATGACTTTACGTTATTTAAGACAAATTGTAATAAGAAAATGAACTCGGGAAGGCGTTACCACAATTCCGAATATATTTTATTCTAATAGGCCAAAGATAATAAAAGAATTACACAGATATGGGGTATGAATGGGAAACAGAAATACAAAAATGGAATCATACGAATTCAGTCTTACCGTCACCGTCGTGGCGAAGATGAAATAAAGATGTTAAACGTTGGAAGCGAAAAGATAAGGGAAACAGGGCTTGTCGGTCGCACAAGAAGCGATGAAAAGCACTCACAATAATTATTGAATAAGAACGAATTAAACTCACTATATTGGAAGAATTAAACAACACTGGTAGCACTAAAGATGAAAACTAGAACTGAAGATAGTTGAAGAACTGAAACGAACTGTAGAACTATAGAACTAACTTTTGGGAACAAAAAAGGCATCCTTTTATACGTTTTACATGTTTGAGGGAAACATAGCATTTCCGACAGATGAGCTCCGGATATAAGTTATTGAATATCTCACGTCGCAACATTTCATATTCATGGAAATGTATGGCGCGATGTTCTACGCATGAAGCTCATCCAATCAGCAATCAGCAGGATGTAAAGTATAATATAAAAATAGAATTCAGCAATAAGCTGGATGTAAAGTATAATATAAATATAGAATTCAGCAATAAGCAGGATGTAAAGTATAATATAAATATAGAATTCAGGGAAATGCCAATGACACTTGAATTACTATATTTATAATGTATACTTTAAATATAATGCATAATAGACATAGTATATAATTTTAATATAAAGAAAACAAACAATGAAGATAAAATATTATTAAATGTTGTATTTTTATGACTTCGTTACATCACTCCCGGCGGTGCGAGATTACGTCCCGTAATCAGACTTGGTAGGCGAAATCCGGTTCTGTTTCTTGAACTGGGCGAAAACATAGCTTGTAGATAAGTCCAAAAAATCCACAACCATAACAGATGCGTAGAAAAAGAAGACCCAGGAGGCAGAGTACACCGATGAAGAAATAATTTTTAATAGTTTCCCACCAGCTAGTATAAGTGTTCACTCCAGAAGCTGATAATAAAACGTTGGTCACACTTGGTCGATTATTCGTTGAAAACTCACTCGGCGAATGTTCATTCATCGTCGCGGCAATATCAGCCATTATACTCATATGATCCATAATGGTTTCACTATACGCAGGGTTACTTTTATGTTCATAGTCAAAAAATTTTACGTCTTCATACCGAAAAGAATGCGCAAGAGTTTGTACCGGTAATACGATACTTGCGTTCACTGGCTTCCAAGTGTTATTGCGAAACGCATAAGGTATGTCATTGAAGTTCACAAATCCATTGGTCCAATAACACGGCGAATATTTAACGAGTTCCCAACCGTCTAGGTTAATTGTACAATTTTTAAATTTTGGTTGCGGTCCGCAAGATGTTACGACGGTTTCGAAAGTCACATTTAAAGGTTTACACGAGATGACAATGGCGGTTTTCCCAAAGGCTTGTAACTTGTGCACTTGGGTAGATCTAGATGTGAAGCAGCTAAGCAGCCATTATATTGTGCTGCAATAAATGCTCTTACATGTTTCGCATTTCTTGAATCACATTGTAAGATTTGGATTAATCGTGATAATTCATTTTCATGGTCCGTAAGTTGATCACGAATATATTGTAAAGTAGCGGGATGGTCCAAATTTTGGCCGCTAGGTGGCGAGGGTTCCGCCAATGTTATTGTCGACAAATTTTCCATGATGGCCGCCGTGGTAACGAAGAGTTTTGATTGGCCGAGAATATTAAAGGCATCAGATTTCTTTAAACAAGAGTTTTGAATGGGAATACAAAGCGGTTGAAAAATTAAATGAAAATCCAATTGTTTTTTGTCATCTTGAAGGCGAAAAATTTTATCATTTCCCGTTTTTCGTATTAATTTTCCAATTCCAGATTCAATGAGATGAGCTTTTGGTTCAGATCGTTGCGTATATGTTTTGTCCCAAACTAATGTCAAATGATTATGCGACAAATGACCTGTTGAGGCAGAAGCAATTCCTATCGGCGTAGAAAAATTACTATCTTCCACATCTTGATATAGGCGAATTTTTTCGAGCACACAATTAATAATTTCCACGTCGATCGTTTGTAACCAATGACCAAAAATTTCAGGTTCACGGTCGAATACAAATTTATTTTCCGCAGCAGTCATTTTTTGATCTTCGCACCGAAGACTGTTAATCATATCATTGCACTCATTTGGTGTAGTGTCAAGTGGAATTTTATCCGGCACAATCACCAATTATCCAAAAAAATTCATGGTGACATGTCGAATTTGTTTCCACTTCGCACAAATATATCCTGAAAATTGAACTGCGGCGCGAACTTCACTATGCACTGAATATTGTACGTCAATGGAGTGTTTATCATTTATTTCCGGATGACAATCGTCATCCGAAAATTGAATTATTCCCATTTTTGATGATTCAGTACAATCGCATACGGTCGTTTCAAAGGCTCGAACGTGAAGCCCAAAAAGACATAGCAGTAAGACATTGGAAAAGGCGACATTTCTACATGTCAGAAATAAAAAAAAAAACAATACATAAGAAAAATTTAACAATACACAGAGCAGTGGCCAAAAATATTCTACATCAACATTGGGTTTTTATAATATTTTGGATTATATATATATAGTTGAAATAAAATAAAAGGTAAAGAAAGAAGAGAAAAGAAGCTAAAAGTAAAAAACTTTCCGACGGCTTTGAAAGGTCAACGGTCTCCCGTCGGCTTTTCAGTAGCCACGCTACAGCAAAAGATAGAAAAATAAAAGGGTATCGCATTATAACTGTGTTTTTGGGCAGAAGGAAAATTTATTTTTAATCGAAAGTGATATTACTGGAAAGAGGAGAAGATGCTCGTATTTATCAGAAGGAAATAATTGAAAAAGATTGTTTCGGTTAATTATGCGGAGAAGAAAAGAAACGTTTTAAATTCTACGGCGGAAAAAGTCCGTGCGCCAAAGGTCAAACTCAGATTTTCGATTTTTTTTTCCTAAGTCCAACGCAAGGGAAAAAGGGACTTTGCTAGAGATGGAGGGGAAAAGATGTGAAACATGAACAGGTGGGCGGAGCTAACGCGCTTGGGGGGGAACAAGGAATTTTTGGAAATATGAACGCGAGTGTAAGGAAAGGCTTGTTAGTTGCCCTCTGGCAAAATTGGGGGAATAAAAATATTTTTTCTTCGCTAGCTGCGAAGTGTTGGAGCAAATTCAGTGTTCGATAGAAAAAGAAAGTGAAAAGAAGTGAAAAACCGAGAGACGCGTTGGAGAAAAATCTGGGCGTTGGTTACATTCAAGAAGGTGTATAGAAAAAAAATGACTTGTAAGTATAGAAGAAAGAAGAGTCGTGTGTGGAAAATAATTTGGTGCGATAATTTTGTGCGACTATAAGAAAAGTTTTTTTTTTTTTTTTTTTTTTCTCTGCGCAAAAATATTTATTGTGTTAGTGTTTGTGTTGTTATTTTACGAAAGGTGGAACAAAACAAAAAAAAAATTTCTAAATTACCTTAAACGCTCACTAACTGGCTGTTATTAATATATATATTCTGTTTTCGGCACAAAATGTATATTATGTTAGTGTTGTTATTTTATGGAATGTGAAAACAATACAATTTCTAAACTACCTTAAACAATCTTTTACTGGCTGTTAATAATTTCATATTATGAATCAGACATAGAACAGAATTTTCAAATTCGCAAGAAAAATAAGTTGGAATACAAATTAAAGAGAGTACAAAACAAGACAAGTGCAAATACACATCAAAGCAATTATGTATTCCCTTATCCATTTCATTATCATTATTTCGTTTTCCCTTTCCCTTTTTTTTTTTTTAAACAGGTGATTTGTATATACATCAGGTGATATATATATATATCATGACGTAAGGTCACCTTTACGTTTGTTCTTTTTTTAATAAGATTCATTTAATTTATAAGATGAAGAGAATACCAATACAAATGTAGAATCAAAAATATATATATAATAGTTACTAGACTACAAAGACAATTACAAAAGAAACGAATGTGGATAAAAATAATAGCAAAAACAGAACAATAAAAAATATTAATCGTCGATGGTGATGACCACCGGCCCATTGGGGCGCCTTCCGGGTCGTCCGCAGGTGGGCAGACGTCTTGTACCCACCATTGGGATAGCGCCCAATTGTGTGGTGGAGGCATCCGGTTCCGCGGATCTAGCTTCAGAATTTGTTGAAGAATCTCGACAGACAGTTGCCATTTTTCTTCGTATAACGCGTTTCGAAGTTCTAATTTCAAAATTCCTGTCCTGAGATTCAGGTCGCGTGGGTCCAGGTCGCGTCGGGTAAGCCGTGTAGTGGGAACGGGGAGTAGTTCGGAGAGTGGCCGTAGTCGAAGCGGGGTGGGGCGCACCGGTGTTGAGGGCGGGTTGGTTCGGTCTCGGGGTAAAACACGGGTCCGGGATGGCAATTGTACTTGAGGTGGAAAAGGTACCCGGGGCGGAACAGGTGACGTGCGGGGTGTAATTCGGCTAGATGGCCCCGGAACAGCTGGAGGGGTAATTCGATTTGATGGGCCTGCTTCCGGCTCACCGAAATCGATGTGCCTTAGCCGCCACGTAGTGTCGGAACTATGCCGACGAGTGGAATAGGGAGAAAGCCGATAATCTCCAGTTTGGTCCTTAGGCATTTTTGTAAGACGACTTCCAAAAATTGCGAGAAAGGACTGATTCCTCTCCTTGCGCCCACGTTTGTTATATAGGCAAATAGTGTCATTGGCAGCTTTCTTGAAATAATTACTTGGAAATTTTTTTTTTCAATTCTAAAAACGACACGTTAAACGTCCTTTTTTATTGTTTCTTCTTGATGTTGTAAGCAAGTCTTCTTTCGTTTCTGAATCCATTTTTTTTTCGAAGCAAGAGAAGGGGTAACCGTATATGGGTAACATGGAAAAGGGAGCAGATTACAATTTCCGAGAAGTACATCACTAATAATTTCGAATGGCTTATCCAATAGATAATGTCTAAAATGTTTAATCGCATCAATCACTGCTAAAGCTTCCTTTTCTGTAGTGGCATATTTCATCTCAGCTTTCGTTAATTGTCTACTAGAATACGCTATCGGATGTTCGTGGCCATTTTGTATCTGCGAAAGTACCGCTACTATTCCATAATCACATGCGTATGTGAAAAGTAAAAATTTTTCATTGAAATTGGGGTAAACTAATACTGGGGGCGTAACGAGAGAAGTTCGTAATTTTTCAAAGGCATTTTGTTCCTCAGTACCCCAAACAAAAGGTTTTTTGCTAAGGTCTTTATGAGTTAATCTGGTCAATGGCTTAGCTATTGATCCAAAATTTTGAATAAATCTCCTATAATATCCGGCTAATCCCAAAAATGATCTTACTTCGTCTACAGAAGAAGGTGTTTTATAATTCACTATTTTGTCGATTTTTCCCTGGATCTGGCTTAATTCCTTCAGTCGAAATGACATGGCCTAAATAATTTACCAATCGTTTAATAAACTGGCATTTTTAAGTTTTAATTTTAAATTTGCATCCTGTAGTAGTTGAAAAATTTCCCGAATATCCCTTAAATGGTCCTCGAAATTATCCGAAAAGATTATTACATCATCCAAATAAACTAATGCCTTACTTCCCAAAACGTCTTTCAGTACATAATTCATTAGTCTTTGAAGTGTGGCAGGTGCATTGCACAAGCCAAATGCCATACGCTTAAATTCGTAAAGATTATTTTCTACAACAAATGCTGTTTTTTCTATAGCTGGCTCATCTACCTGAATTTGCCAATATCCCGCAGCTAAGTCGAGAGTAGTAAAAAATTTCTTCCCATACAATTTATCCAATGTTTCATCTATCCTTGGTATAGGAAACGAGTCTTTCTTTGTGATACTATTTAATTTCCGATAATCGACGCAAAACCTGACTTCTCCACCTTTTTTCTCAACTATAACCACAGGTGAAGCCCATGGCGAATGCGAGTATTGAATTACATTCGCATCAAGCATTTCTTGTACCTTATCCTCCAATAATTTTCTTTGATTATTTGTAACTCTATATGGACGTTGTCGAATAGGGCCTCGTCCCTGTGTATCAATTGTATGTTTTATAAGATCTGTGTTGCCTAATTCTGAATCTTTTGCAGCGAACAAGTCGTGAAAGTCATTTAATAATTTAGCGAGCTGTGTTTGAAATTCGGGGTCGACCTCCGGAATTACAATAGGCTCTTTTACTACGTTAGGCCTGTCCACAACTTCATTTAAAGAAATTTTCCCGATCGCTCGAGTAGTAACTTCGATGCCACCTAAATTCGTATCCCTAGGAATTTTGAATTGATTTAACGAATGATTTTCAACTAGAATATTATATTTTCCATCTCTCGATACTTTTCCTACGAACTCCTCAATAAAAACGCCGGCCGGCAAATCTTCTGCTGGGGTAAATATAAAAGCTGTATTCGGCGGAACAAACGGAAATGACCCTTTCATTTGCGCGGCAATCTAGCGACGTCTGACGAGATAACGTCGTCTTTTTGACCGAAGTAACTGCCATGTCCGGAATGCTATAAATAGCTGATCCCTGCTTATCTTTTGCTAAATAAATGCTCTTGGCTTCTCCATCAAGCCTAAATCCGTGTTTCTGGATTGCGTCCCATCCAAGGATACAGTCCTCAGAAACACCATTTGTAACAATAAACTCTTGTTCCAAAACTGGCTCTCCGTATCGCACGGGCAAAGTAACGCTCCCCAGCGTGTGTAATTTTTTCTCCCCTACATCGTATAAATCAAAATCAAGTTGACTGCAGATCACTTGACCTCTTTGGGGTAATTTCTTAAATAATCTCTCATGAATAATACTCTTAGACGCTCCTGTATCGAATAATGCTTGAAATGGGATCTGAGGAATTTTCAATGGAATTCTCGGTGTCGATTCATTCGTTATGGTTGTTAATTTTGCGACTTGTCGGGATTTACACGGAGGCTCCCTATCAACTGACCCGAAGTTACAGTTCCCTAGCAGAAACTTGGTTCCAGATGGGGTCTGCGTCCGCGATACTCTAATTTTGACTCATTTTTTTGGTCAAGTTTGCGTACTGAATACGGAATCAACTTCCTTAAGTACTTTCGGTTCGTGGTCTGGTACTAGCTTAGTACAAATCCGGTATTATGGACGCAAAAAAGAAGCGAAGCGCTTAAGTCCCTGGTACCAATGTTGGGCTCATTTTTTACTGGTCTCTTGTACGCTAGCACGAAAGCCGAGCGCTACAGCCCGTGGTACGAGTATTATACTCGTCTAATACTGGCCTATGTCCTCAGAATTTTCTGCAAAAATTGGGATTGATGTGGATACAAAAAACCAGTATTAGACTCGTTTTTTCACTGGCCTATGTTCTTACAATTTTTTTGCTTCAATGTTTTTACACCGTTGAGGAGCTTTATTATCAGTTTTGGAGGCTTCAAATACACTGACTTGTATCTTGACTAATCTTCTCTAGTTAATAAATAAATTATAAATGCGGAATAAGATTGGTACAATTTTAATAACGTTTTCCGGTTTGCGCATTCAGGCATGATCCAATATTGTTTAGCATCAACCTGGCCTTTCAGACAACAGAATTGTTGTCGTCTGCTTTGGAGGAAATCGATTACGTCTAACAGGCATGCAAGGGAAAATCAATACCTAACTTTCATTCCTTTTTTTTCTTTGTACGTGGACATGCAGAATTCTAGCTTAGCAATCAAATAACCTTACTAAAAGAATTGAAAATAATTTAAAAGTAACTGTGAATACAACAGAAAATGGTTTCCCCATACATGGCACTTATATAAAAAACCCGAAATTGGAAAACTGGCAACGCCCATGCTGTCCGTATGAAATTTGTACGTATTTCACAGAAATGCTTGAATTTCTTCGACAGAGACTCACGTTATTGTTACTGTTCTGAAACGCTAAATTACACTCAGGTTGGATTTCTTATTTAATATTCTACGTCTAGTGCAGTCTTTTGCATTCGTAGTGCAAATTTAACATTACTACTGCAAAGCTTTGAGCAAGTTCAAAAGATTACTGCCACCATGGATCGTGTAGTTGACGATAACGTATTACATACTAACCACGACATAATTCAGCAGTCACACGTTGCAAGAAACATTCAGGTATACTTTTTCTTCAATGTTCTATATTATTATTAAACATTTTCTGTGGTTCTAAATGTTTATCCCTCAGGAAGGAAGACCATTTTGTGAATGGTGTGGAAGATATGTTACGATACAGGAAAATACTGAAAAGACCAAGCCTTCCAAATACAAAGAGCCTTCATTCTTTATCGTACAAACCTTAGAAAGGGCTGTGACAACAATCCATTATGTCTCTACAGCTTTGTGCCCTGTTACTGGTTATCAACGGACCACAAGTTTTTGCTATACCCACCATGTACTACATCAGAAGGCAATTTGAATCCTGCGTGTTGGGGGGGGGGAAACATTTAAAAGATTTCACCACCCATTCAATACTTGGCTGGAATACGATGTTCATAATATTATGAATCCAGAGAACAAGCCTGGTAAGTTTCACTTACTTTACGTGCAATTATATTGTAATCTCTAAAATTAATTTTAATTTTTTTCATGTTTAATAATTATTCATTTTTTAATAATTTTTCATGTTGTTATTGCAGTGAGTTTTACGACAGCAAAGCATGTTGTCAAAGAGGCAGCTGCTGGTCGTCCTTTAGCCGAGGCTTTCATTTCCGATTGTGAAAGAACTTGGGGGAAAGGAAAACGTGTCTCACATAAAAGGAAGAGGTACGGTGATGACAGTGAAGACACCAGTCCGCCTACAGTTGTTACGGCAACCAGAACAAGTTCCGTCATCAACATTATTCAAAGTAATTACATTAAGATATTTTCAAACTTAAAAATTCTAAACTATTTTACAATTCAGGTAGCAAGAGTGGCGAACCAAAGGGCCACAGCAGCGCAAACAGTATAGAATTTCAATATTTGTCGGATGATGACGTGCCTCCATCTTCACAAACAACGGTAAGAAACATATCTGCAAATCCACTTGTAGGCAAAGTCCTGAGAGATAGTTTTAATTTTCTCATTTCTTCTCAGCTGGCCGAAAAACTTCAGTGGAAGGCAGTTCCTCGCGGCGACGATAGACGGCCTGGTCTCTCAATATTTATGAACCTCATTTGAGTTCTAGGAGGTATATGGAAATGCTACATTGTATTTCATTAATTAATTTTCCTTCTTTTTATTTCAGTCGTGTCAAGGCGCGACAAAAAAACGAAGAAAATATTGAGATTGACTGTTTATTAGTACAGATCAAGACGTGCAGAAAGAAAAGTGGAGAGAAATACCGCGAAGAAAGAAGCATAACACCCGTTGAAGCTCAGTCAGCTAGGTCTTCGCGCGACCAGCCAACTTTTGAAGCGCCAGTACCTAGTACTATTTACGAGGCTGAGATGTAGTCGAAAATTGCTGCCTTGGAAAAGAACATAAGAGATTTCAAAAAATCCATCGAATAAGTTTCAAATTTCTTGTTTAAATGTCTTAAAAGATGTTTTTTTTTCTGTGTCCTCGCCATGCCGTGTTGGCCACATTGCGCCTTTCTAGTTGTTACCGAGTTGCTATGGCAACCCGGATCGGGCTTCGCGCGTCTGCAATTTACCCTTCCTGTTCCCGAGTTGCCATGGCAACCAAGATCGGGCTTCGCGCGCCAACCATTACCCTTCCCTTAGTTTAATTGGCGGCCTATTGTTTTCGGGATGCGAAAACGATTTGCGATAGTCTTTGTGCCGTGTTGGTATGTTGCCAGGAAGAACTGGATTTATCAGTCATTTCATGTTACATATAAAGAAATTTGTGTTATTCTGCAGTCATTTTTTTTCTGATACTGTAACAATCTTATGTAGGGATTAAAATGCATTTAAATAATCAAACAATAGTCCCATAACGGATATGGGATACGAGTATTGGGACGAGTATAGAAGATGAGCCCCGGCTGAGTCTAACGGCCGGGTATGTGAACGGCTTTTGGCTCTAACTTAAGAGGCTCACCGTCTTTTTTTCTTTTTTTTTTACCGTCCTTGATACCAGTCTAGGAGGCTGTTATTGGCTGCAAACAAGGGGTCCACATACCCGCCCGCTGGACCAGTCTAGGACTCTAGACGAGTCCTAAATACCAGTCTTGGATGGGATTTTGCCCTCTGAATTTCTGCTAGGGTTGATACCTATTGGTTTTCCTGATTCGGAGGCGGACCTGGAATGTTAGGCCTACTCTGGTTTTTTGCCTTTGGACAGTTGTTTGATTTATGGCCAATTTCCCGACATGAATAGCATATTGGTGGCTGAGTTTGTTCCAAACTTTGCCGTTGATATTTGTAACAATTTGTCTGAGAATGACCCTTATATCCGCAAAAATTGCAAATCAGCTGTGGCTGTGTAGGCTTATGGTTGGAATCCCCAGCTGGTTTTGAAAAAGGGGTTTTATGAGCTGTAGGCCTATCCGGGAATTTATTGAAAGGTTGTGCGCCATTGTTATTGTTATTCTGCTGCGGAGGTCTCCAATTCCTATCCTGGTTACTGTTACTAGTTTGGAACGAAACTTGCTTCTTATACGGTGCACTTGATACGTTTTTATCAAATTGCAATTGTCTTACTGCTTGCGTTAGCTCAAGAAGTGCGCTCTTAATTTCCTCCTTTTCAGTTTTTGGGTCATCGACTTGTTTGCTTCCCTGTCTGATATTTGCTACGGCATTTTTGACGAATTCTTTTTGCTCCAATATTAATTCCTTTAGTTCTTTTAATTCTGCGTCTTTGGTGTCAGGAGGCTCAGTCACTGCCCTAATAAAATCATGTTTTTCCCTATCCGTTTCCATGGCTTCCAGTCGCAATGCATACATTCGTGTTGCCGAAATAAGATCATTAAAATTCTTAAATTCTTTATATTTAACTTTCGATTGTAATTTGGAATCCAACCCCTCTATAAATTTTTGCATAAGAATTATAGCAAAAGATGCTTCTGAATAGCCTACAGGATATGCGCGTTTGAAAATTTCCTGCAAACGATGAGCATATTCTATAATCTTTTCCCCTGGCTTACGCTTAGCTTTATTAAACTTCTTTTGATAAAAATCAGCATTTTCGTCACCATGAAAATGATCAAGAAGAGATTCTTTAATTAAAGCATAGTTGTGAGGATGACCCTTCAAAGTTGCCTGAATAATCGAGAAAGCTTTATCAGACAATTTTGCCCTTAACATCTGAATAATTTTCCCCTCAGACCAACCTGATCCTTCTACTATACTTTCAAAAGATTCTAACCAGGAGTCAAAACGCACAAGGGGATTTCCAGAAAAAGAAGGAAGTAGCTGTAAACGGGAAAAAGTGTGTTGATTATTTTGGAAATCGTTCAAATCATCGACTGTGGCCGCTCTTGATGGAAAACAAGATTCCGCCATGTTTGGATTAAATTTTAAAAAATTCAAAGTTCTTCCCTGTGAATTCTGAGGGTGTTCTGAAATGTCGTTCGTAATTGCCTTAAATTCCCCTGCGTTGTATCCGATTGGCTGGGTGGGCGGGCTCGAGGACAGGGTAGAGGGTACGTAGGACAGTGTAGGGTTTGTGACTGATTGAAATGATAGTTTCTTCTGCGCGACCGTTTCCTCTTTGGAATGCTTCCCGACAGCGGCGATGTTTGTTGGATTGGCGTGCTTTGTTGCTGCGTTGGTCTCGTTTGTATGAACGTCAGCGATTGTCTCAATTTTTGTTCCGTTTGCGTGATTATTGGCTTGATATCGCTCGCCTTCTGTGCGAAGAACGGGTTGTTGGCTTCCGGAAAATTGTTCAGTTTGTCCAAAAGGAATATGATTTCCGGCTGTAGTACCTCCAATTGTTGATGAGTTGTAGTTTCTTTAGGTATGCCGCTAGGTTGGCTACTTCCTTCAGGAACGTTCGTTGGGACGCCAGCAAGATCTCTTCCAGATGAAGGGATGTGTCGCTCACTTTGGTGATGATTTCCACGTATCTCCCGTCCTCGTCTCTGTCGGTGATGTCCCGTCTTGGAACGAAGCCGAATAGTTCTCGCTTTGTTGTTGGTGTGACCACTTGAAGGTCTATTATGTTTAAATTTGTCCGTGTAGGCAAGTCAGAACCTGTCTCGCGTGTCGTGTGAAAATTTCCTTGAGCTCCGTCACAATTTCCTCCGTCTGCTTCTTCGTCTTCTTCGTGATCGGTACACTGGCTTTCACCTCCAGAATGGATGTCAGATACTTCAGAAGTGTCTTCGGTTGTTTCCAATCCGTTAGTGTTAATTTTTCGGTTTCGTAATTCCTCTGAATGTCACGCATCAACGCGACAAGATGATCCCAGATTTTCGGGTCGCTCGATTGGAAATCCTTCTCCCTCTCCTTGAGGCTCTTGATGGCTAGCAGTAGAAACGGTAGCTGGCTGTTCGGTAGTTGAAAGATGCTGTCCCCTTTCTTCTTGATCTCTTGGAACAGGTGCTGGAGGTTGACGTTGAGCTGGTCTTCCATTGGTTGTCTTCTTTTTGGCAAAAAAACCCGAGACTTGTTCAAAAAAAGCGTTTGTTGGGGAAGTGTTTGTGGAAACGGCTTTCTTGGGTGAAAGACGGTTTACTAGCTGGGCTATGAAGGAAGGAGAATTTCTTACGGTCGAGGTATCAGCTTTACTTTGGGCTCGTGGTTTGCGAACGTTTGAAAGGTCTACTGGCTTTACCAACTCATACGCAGAGTTCGATCTTAACTTTCTTAGCTGGGGATTATTTGGAATTGCACTAGGCTTCAAAACAGGAGAGGCAGATTTCCTAATAGTTTCTGTTGCTTTTCTCGAAGTTTTATTACCCGTAAACTTATCAGATCCAGCAAGATTTGAAGTGGAAGTTTTATCAAAATTAAGAGTTCTGGCTACACCTTCATCAATTTGAATAACTGGCTCGATAGGACTTTTAGTAGCGGATACAGGTGTGCGAGAAAGTTTATGCCTACTAGAAAAAATATTATCCGTCATTGTGGGTGAGTTCGATAGATCGCTGCCACCATTATGTAAAGCATTCTTTTAGTAATAAAAAGAATGACTTTACGTTATTTAAGACAAATTGTAATAAGAAAATGAACTCGGGAAGGCGTTACCACAATGCCGAATATATTTTATTCTAATAGGCCAAAGATAATAAAAGAATTACACAGATATGGGGTATGAATGGGAAACAGAAATACAAAAGTGGAGTCATACGAATTCAGTCTTACCGTCACCGTCGTGGCGAAGATGAAATAAAGATGTTAAACGTTGGAAGCGAAAAGATAAGGGAAACAGGGCTTGTCGGTCGCACAAGAAGCGATGAAAAGCACTCACAATAATTATTGAATAAGAACGAATTAAACTCACTATATTGGAAGAATTAAACAACACTGGTAGCACTAAAGATGAAAACTAGAACTGAAGATAGTTGAAGAACTGAAACGAACTGTAGAACTATAGAACTAACTTTTGGGAACAAAAAGGGCATCCTTTTATACGTTTTACATGTTTGAGGGAAACATAGCATTTCCGACAGATGAGCTCCGGATATAAGTTATTGAATATCTCACGTCGCAACATTTCATATTCATGGAAATGTATGGCGCGATGTTCTATGCATGAAGCTCATCCAATCAGCAATCAGCAGGATGTAAAGTATAATATAAAAATAGAATTCAGCAATAAGCAGGATGTAAAGTATAATATAAATATAGAATTCAGTTATAAGCAGGATGTAAAGTATAATATAAATATAGAATTCAGGGAAATGCCAATGACACTTGAATTACTATATTTATAATGTATACTTTAAATATAATGCATAATAGACATAGTATATAATTTTAATATAAAGAAAACAAACAATGAAGATAAAATATAATTAAATGTTGTATTTTTATGACTTCGTTACATAATTATGGAAATGGGCGGAATCGACTTATTGCTGGGGAATGATTTTTTAATGCAATTCGGAAAACTTCACGTTGATTACACCGGTGACACAACGCGAGTGACATTGGGGGAGCTACCGTTTAAGGATGATGACGATCAAAGGGAAAGCCTTCAGGTTCGCAGTAAAATTAGTAACACAACCAGTTACGTGACTCCGGCCTTTTCGGTGAAAACAGTGAAAACGAATCGCGACGAGAATAGCCCATCAACTGGGTTGTTTTCTCCTTCGATAGAGTTGTTGGTGTCTAAAAGGCTGTCAACAGGTCATGCCATTCTGGCGGCAGATTCGAAGTGCATACCAGTGGCCAATTTATCGGCTGTACCAGTGTGGCTAAAGGAAGGGTCAACCTTGGGGACGTTACAGCCATATACCAATGAGATAGTTAACTGTGAGTGGGAGGAGCATCCACAAGAAGAGAACGGAGAAAACAAGGACAAGCTGACATTGGAGGAAAACAACCTATTGGATAATTTGGAACAACAAATTAATAGTGAACTAACAGACGAAAAACGAAAATCGCTACTAGCACTACTAGAAGGACACCTATCATGCTTCGCAAAGGATGACAAAGATATTGGATTTTGTATGACAGCAGAACATCAAATCAATATCAAAGAGGGAGCGCTGCCGGTATATCAGCGACCAAATGCAAGCGCGTGGAAAGCGCGGAAAATTATACAAGGATTATCAGAAGACATGATAAAAGCTGGCATCATAGAAAGATCAGAGAGTCCTTGGGGAGCACCAGTGGTACTGATTAAGAAAAAGGATGGATCATGGCGGTTCTGTGTAGACTATCGGGGATTAAACGAGGTTACAGTTAGAGATGTATACCCTCTACCCCGTATCAACGATATTCTGAGCAAACTAGAAGGTGCGGAATATTTTTCCATAATGGATTTACAATCAGGATATCATCAACTTCCACTGCGGAAAGAAGACAGAGAAAAAACGGCGTTTATCACAGCAGACGGACTATATCAATTCAAAGTCCTGCCATTCGGATTAACGAATGGGCCCAGTGCCTTTCAACGGGCAATGGACGTCATTTTGGGAGGACTGCGTTGGAATTCATGTCTAGTTTACCTCGATGACGTAGTGGTGTATGCACCTGATTTCCAAACTCACGTGCATCGCTTACATTTGGTATTATCGTGCTTAACCAAAGCAGGGCTTCAACTGAAGGGAAACAAATGCCAATTCGCAATGACAACGTTGAAAGTCCTAGGGCACGTGGTTTCTAAACATGGCATATCACCAGATCCGGAAAAAATTGCAGCAGTAGCAGACTTCGCAGAATGCAACGAAGGAAAAACATTAGCAGAGAAAATCAGACGCGTTGAAAGCTTTGTCGGACTTTGTTCATATTACAGACGTCAAATAAAAAATTTTGCCAAATTAGCTCAACCATTGACGAGATTAACCAAGAAAGGCACACCTTTCATTTGGGAAGAAGCTCAGCAAACAAGTTTCTTAAAACTGAAACAAATGTTAACAGTGGCCCCGATATTGGCTCACCCAGATTATGAAGCACCGATGATTATCATGACGGGCGCGTGTGGATACGGCATTGGGGCGGTATTGTCACAGTCCAAGGACGGAAAAGAATATCCATTGGCATACGCCAGTCGGCTGATGTCAAAATCAGAAGTAAATTATTCAATTACTGAAAAAGAATGTCTGGCGCTCATCTGGGGTTTGAAAAAATTTAGAAGTTTTGTGTGGGGCTGCAAAATAATAATTGTGACTGATCATGAAGCCCTCTGCTGGCTAAGGACAAAGAAGGATCTAGCAGGACGACTAGCACGCTGGAGTTTGTGTCTGCTAGAATATGACGTAGAGATCAGATATAGGAATGGTAAACTACATTCCAACGCTGACTGCCTGTCTCGCTACCCAATCCCCATCACAGAAACGGAGACAGAAGATCGGTGCATAGCTATTGGAATACTGCAACATGACCAAGCAGACTTTATGTCAACAGACATATTATTGGATCTGGCGCAGAAACAACGTGGAGTAAGCAAATGGAGAAAACTTATTGAAAAACTGGAATCACAAAGATCGGCCGGAAGGTGCTTTTCACTGGAGGAAGAAAAATTGTATAAAAAGAAAACGAAATGGGGAAAACAATGGCTACGATTATGTGTTCCCCCTGATTATAGACACATGGTGTTAACAGCATGTCATAATGATCCATATTCAGGACATATGGGAATCCGGAAAACGCTACAGAAAATTACGCACCGTTTTTTTTGGGAGGACATGGCGAAAGACGTGTTGGAGTACGTTAAAACATGCCCACAGTGTCAAACACGGAAAAGCCCCAAACTCATTCCAGGTGGGATGCTGCAATGTATCAAAGTAGCCAGACCGTTCCAAAAGGTGGGGGTGGACCTCCTAGGACCGTTTACGTTATCGGACTCAGAAAATAAAATGATTATCGTAGCAGTGGATTATTTAACAAAATGGGTGGAGTTAAAAGCCTTGCCATCGGGCAAGGAAGAAGACGTTACTAAATTTCTGGTGGAATACATTGCACTACGTCATGGAATGCCCGAAGCCATAATAACGGATCGGGGCAAATGCTTCCTAGCAGAAGTTACGGAAACCATTTTCAGAAGTTGGGAGTCAGGCATAAGACAACATCAATTTATCATCCACAAGCAAATGGACAGGTGGAACGCATGAACCACACTTTAGCCACGATGATGTCGATGTACGTCTCAGACGACCAAAAGAACTGGGATGAACTATTGCAGCACATTTGCTTCGCGTATAATTCAGCACGACAAGAATCTACTGGATTTTCGCCATTTTTTCTACTATACGGTAGAGAACCGGTACTTCCAATAGACCTACTAACAGGAGCTCAGCCAAATCCACGACTCTCGACGGACTTGGCAAAAAAGACATACGTTGAACAACTAATGAGTGACTTGTCAATCTCCAGAGACATTGTGCGGACACGATTACAGCACGTACAAGAGAAACAAAAAAGGTGTTATGATGCACATCACCGCATGGTAACATTTCAAGCAGGAGACATGGTACTGGTATACAAACCAATAAGGAAAAAAGGGCGTTCCGATAAACTACTCCATCGATGGATAGGTCCATACGAAGTTCTACGTCAAACCACGCCAGTTAACTACGAAGTCCAGCCGAAGAGAAAGGGCGGCAAAACTGAAATTGTTCATGTCGTCAGTATGAAGTTGTTTCATCAAACCAGCACACTTCAGGAAGGATTGGCACAAGGATCGTCAGCGGATAACGGCCGGGTGAAACATCATGAAAACAGGAATGAATCAACAAACGCCGAGAACAAAACAACTGAGGTAATAGAAAATGAAGAGGAAAAAGAGACGGCTAGGCAGAAAAACCCAAATGTTTAAGCAAACCACTCTATGGAACAAACCTCGGGAAGAGAAGGAAACACCCAAGGGATGGGCCTTACACGGCCATTACGGAATCGGCCCAAACCCGATTTTTTCAGGGCAGGGCTAGTTCACCTACTGATTATAATGTTAGTCGGGTGCACATTCAGTACCTCAGCAATGATGGTCAGGGACACCGTAATATTCAAAGAACAACCAGGAATTGCAATCAGTGAATCATCATGGACGGTGGCCACGGATGTGATCCTACAAGATGCAGAGAAAGCCGTCACGATAGTAGAAAAACACCTGAATGAATTGTCCTTACTGGCAGCAAAACATAGAAAGGATGGAGCAAAATTTGAAAAAGAAGACGGACACGCGGCATGGAGGGACACCACAAGTTTTATGACAGCAAGTAAAATAGAGAATAAGGTACTACTACTGAGCAGAACATTAAACATATCCAAAACAAGATTGACAACATGTACGATGACTCTGACAGGAGCGGCTCGAGTGAAAAGAGGAGTGATAGATTTAGGTGGCACAGCACTTAAGTGGTTATTTGGTGTCTCTACTCAGGCGGATTTGGTAGAACTAAATAAGAAATTGATGCAATGGGAAACCAGAAACAAGAAATAGTACATGTACTGTAGCAACATGCTTCGATCATAAATGAGAGCCTACAACTATCACGATCAAATTTAGCATTGCTGCAGGAACTACAACAACAGTCCACGATACTACAGAAGAGAGCAGATGAAATTTTGGATCACATTCAGGCATATGAATTAGCACACATACAACAGGAGCAGTACTTCTCAGAGCTAGATTCGACGTTCGAATCATTGGAACAAGTGATCGGATGGTTGCAACAACAAATTGGGGACTGGGAAATAGGATTAGCAACGCTGGCTAACGGGCATTTACCGCCACAAATCTTTCCGCCTACAGAACTTGAGCGAGCGATAAAAGAGATAAATAAACATTTACCATTGGGCTGGACGATACCGGCAGAAGAATTATGGGTCATCTATCGGGAAGCACGGGTGTCGGTCGCAGCTTCGCCTCTTTATCGAAATCCCCGTTTATGATCACGCACAACACTTTAATTTGTTCAAACTAGTTAGGTTAACAAAACCAACCAAAAACGGCACACACGGGGTGCAAATAACCAACTTGCCAGACTTTCTGGCAATAACTGGCCGATTTAGATACGTTTGTTGAGTTATCAAAAGACGATATGAGTAACTGCCGACGACTAGATAAACAACTATGCAAATTCCATACGGGATTTTCAAAAAGAGGCAAAAGGAAACCGTGTGCGATTGCGCTGTTCAACAACGAGGAAGCTCAAGTCAAGGCGTACTGTCAGAAACAATTCACACAGTGGAATGGCCCGGAAGTAGTCTACCTAGGACAAAACCAATGGGCATTCTCAGCGACAGGCCCACATAACGTGGTTTTTTCATGCCCTCTGGACAGCAAGCAAGTACCGTCACAACGCCTACAGTTATCGGCAGTAGGATACATTGAAGTCCCACAAGGATGCACAGCGCGCACAGAGGATTGGATATTTCCAGCAAGCCTGGAAGGCACCACAACAGCCACAGCCATATCAATTCATATGCCAGACCTACCGAAGTTTCGTCCAAACATCACCAACCCAAAAATGGCAACGGTCGTACAGTTCCCGTCAGCAAATGCGTCACACCTCGACAAGTTCAGCAGCATGTTGCGACAACAAGAAAAACTAGAAGCAGCAGCAACACTAACACACAATCAGATTTTGAACCTGCTGGACGCGTCACCAACGCCAAACTATAGGAGCTATTCATATGAATGGATAGTAGCGTTTCTGATCTCACTATTCAGTATTTTTGGCCTGACAGGATTCACACTACGGCTTGCACAACGTTTAGATACCCACATCAAGGCTGGCATGCAGGTGTACGAAACAGCGGACTACGCATTACGAGGAGCGGCCACGGAGGAGCGACTGATTAGGACACAAGACACGGACTTTTGAACACGGAAACGGATGTTACCAATTTTGGTTTATTATTATTTTACTATTACTATTATCTTTCGCTATCACTGTAATCGTTACATACTATGGCCATCGGGGGCGATCGCCTTCAAACGGGGGGGACCTGTCACGTGGATTCGGAGGACATGCACGTGTTAACGATGGACACGTGGAGTCCGAGGACATCCACGTGCTGGGAACGTCTCGTACATCAACCCCAACCATTTTTCTCCGCTTTCACTTCCGTAAGATCAAGTAGAATTATCTGCTTGACCATCTTACCGGAAGAGCTTACCCCTTCTATGCGCTTTCTATTCGAACGGTCACGTAGAGGTTATCTACGTGACCATCTTCTTTCTACTTCCCGCGTCACCCTTGGCGGGTAACAACCTTTCCCTTTAAATAGGAGAGCCTACGAGTGACACGGGGCTCTCAGTAGACAGTTGGGTTTGGAGTGTGACTGTGGCAGAATCAATACACCAGGTCCAAAAGCGCTGTTGAGTCATTCAGTGAATTGCGGCAGTGGCCGTCACAATACCATGACGATCCTACAGCTGGGCATTTGGGGATTCACAAAACTCTTGCAAAAATTGGACAACGCTTCCATTGGCCCGGTTTAGAAAAGGAGGTAGTGTCTTACGTTAAATCTTGCAAGCTTTGTCAATCCCGAAAAAGTCCAAAAATCAAGCCAGCAGGACTATTACAGTGCATTCGAGTGTCTCGCCCATTCCAAAATGTGGGGATTGATCTACTGGGGCCGTTCACGATGTCCAACACCGGGAATAAAATGATCATTGTAGCGGTTGATTACCTCACTAAATGGGTCGAACTTTCACCATTGCCTTCAGGGAAGGCGGATGTAGTATCAAAATTCTTGGTGGAACATATTGTGTTGCGTCACGGAATGCCGGAAAAACTCATATCAGATCGAGGAAAGTGTTTTATGGCTGATATCACACAAACCGTTCTACGTACCTTAGGGAATCAACACAAAACGACATCTAGCTACCATCCACAATCAAACGGCCAGGTTGAAAGGATGAACCACACATTGGCAACCATGATTTCTATGTATATTTCCGAAGACCAAAAAAACTGGGATGGACAACTAAAACAAATTTGTTTTGCATATAACACTTCACGACAAGATTCTACTGGGTTTTCCCCATTTTTTCTGCTATATGGGCGAGAGCCAGTACTCCCAATCGATTTGCTAGTAGGTACATGCCCGCAGGCCTGAGTACCGGAATCACAGGAAGTGTTACCATACGCTGAACAATTATTGTTGGACCTCCAAAATGCACGACACATAGTTTGGCGTCAGATACAACACGTACAAGAAAAACCGAAGAAAGGGTATGATGCCCGACATACCAACCTCATCTTCCAAAAAGGTGATTTAGTTCTAATTTACAAGCCTATCCGCAAAAATGGAAGATCAGAAAAATTACTCCATCGCTGGATTGGTCCTTACATTGTGCTACGAAAAACAACTCCGGTAAACTATGAAGTGCAGCTACAACATAGCAAGAAAAAAACGGATATTGTACATGTAGTGTGCATGAAATTGTTCGTCGAACGTATCGTCAAGCCGGATCCACCCACTCTCTCCGCGTCGTACAAACTACCTCTACCAGATCAAGATGTGACGGAACGCAGGAAACTACATTCCCTGCCTCCGCAATCGCGCTCGTTAGATGTTGCTCCCGAAGCTACTGTTGAAGTTACAGAAGCTAGGTCGCCCCAACCGCCAATTCCAATAACCGAGCAATCAACAATAAACAACCGAGGCAACCCAATTGATTTGCCCCCACGTATCCGGCGCAAACCCAATTTTTTCATGGCCGGACTCATCTATCTTCTGTTACTGGGGATTGGTAACGCGCTGCCGTCGAAAGACGGCATTATAATCCGGGATACGGCAATCTTTAAAGAACAGCCTAGCATTTCTATCAGCGAATCTTCCTGGACAGTAGTTACGGACGTTCTGCTTCATGACGCCGAAACATCAATTGCAGCAGTAGAAGACCATCTGGCGAAACTCTCTCGAATAGCCCACGCTCATCACATGGATGGCATCAAATTTGAAAAAGACGACGTGCGTACAGCATGGAGGGACACCACCAGCTTTATGGCTGCCAATAATATTGATAACCAAGTACGATTAATGGGGCGGACATTGAATGATTCTAAGACTCGCCTTGCAACATGTGCTCTCACATTATCGGGGGCACGGCGGCCAAAACGGGGTATCCTGGACCTAGGAGGTACTACGTTGAAATGGCTATTCGGAGTATCGACTCAAGCAGATCTCCAAGACCTCAATTCTCGCATCGAAGCTTAGTCGAAATCGGATAAAACCGTAATACACCTGCTGGATCAACATGCGTCAATTATCAACGAGACTCTACAAATCACACGATCCAACTTGGCCCTTCTGACAGAGCTACAACATCAGTCGTACATTAAGTCATATGAATTGATTCATGTACAACAAACGCAATACTTCGCAGAATTAGACGCGACATTTACAACCATGGAACACATTTTAGGGTGGCTACAGCAACAAATTGCGTCATGGGAAATCGGGTTAGCTGCCTTGGCCAATGGACGACTCTCGCCACAAATGTTTTCACCAACGATGCTTCAAATGGTAATAGCTGACATCAATATTAACCTCCCATTGGGCTGGGCGATTCCATCCGAAGATTTATGGGTTATTTATCGCGAAGCACGAGTGTCAGTTGCAGTCGTTAATAATCATTTTCGCCTGTTCATTGATATTCCTATCTATGACCATGCTCAACACTTCAATCTGTTTCAGATCATTTCTCTTCCCAAACCAACAAAAAACGGTTCACACGGGGTGCGTTTTACCAACATTCCGGATTTTTTTGCTGCTGCGCCAGATCTTGATACATTCATCGAACTTTCCAGTATAGAAATTTTAAATTGCCGTCAACTTGACAAACAACTTTGCGCTTTCCATACTGGATTCTCCAAACGGGGGGCCCGTACATCCTGTGCTGTTGCCTTATTTACGAATGACGTTTCAAAAATTGGTTCTTACTGTCAAACTCAATTTGTACAGTGGAATGGCCCGGAAGTGGCATATTTAGGCCAAAACCAATGGGCCTTTTCGGCCGTAAACCTTCATAGTGTGGTGTTCTCCTGCCCACCGGATAACAAACGACCTCCCCCGCAAAGATTACAGTTACCTCCTATTGGATATTTCGAGGTTCCCTCGGGTTGCACGGCCAGAACCGATCACTGGATTTTTCCAGCCAGTTTGGAAGGTTCCACGGTGTCCACAGCTATCGCACTCCAAATTCCGAACTTACCAGACTTTCGTCCCAATATCACGTATAATAAAGCCGCAACCGTAATCCCATTCCCGGTTACCAACACCTCTCATTTAACTCGCATGAGTAAATTATTGTTACAACAGGCAGCTGTAGAAGTGAAAGCATCGATGACGCATGACCAAATTGTGCGTTTGCTGGACTCTTCCAGTCCAACGGCCACCCATCAATGCGCTTACCCTTATGAATGGGTGGTAGCGTTTACTCTCTTAACCCTCGGTTTAGGTGGGCTTACTGTCTTCACGCTGTCCCGCCGGATGATGAATCATCTTCGCCAAAGCAACGGGGTTTACGGGATTATCATCCCGTGCGGCCCACTGGACCGCCGACGCTGGAGGAAGACAACTGATTCTTTCGTGTTGAATTGGCCCATCGGGTCGATGGCCTCTTCGTGGGGGGGGGATCTGTCACGTGGAATCCAGGGACACACACGTGTTAATGGATTTCACGTGAAACTCCTCTCCCGTCCTGGACTGTAAGGTCAAGTAGAGTTATCTACTTGTCCATCTTAACTACTCCTTCCGTATAAACTTTCTACTTTACCCTAGAAAAGGGTTAGAACGTTCGTAGCGGTCATTTAGGTGTTATCTAGATGACCATCTTTTCCTAGATTCTTCCGGCGTCACCCGGTAACAGGGTGACCCTTGCCTTTAAATACCCCGAGCCTAAGTAGGTTCGGGAATCAGTCTTCTCCAGAAAGTGCCTTAGATTGTTCCTTCCGAATACACTCCGTTCTCCTCTAAACACTGACTCAAGTGATCTTACTTCCTAACCTCGGCTTCCCCCCACAATTCCCCGTCACACTATCTTAAATATCAAAGCCATTTCAAACCAAACCAGAAATTAAAACTTAAAATATTTAATAATAGATATATTATTTGATAATCACAGTAGAATAATTATAAATTAACTAGCTTCATCAACTCTTGAGGAATCAACCAGTGAATTTTTAGTCATGATCACGGCGTGGTTTAAACCTGAGACTCCTGAGCCGTAGTCGAAGGCTATGCCAATTAGCCATATAGTCATATGGAATACCGAATTCAATACCCAGCGTTATTCGAAAATTCGAAACAGGCTAAATAAATTTTTAATATTTATTGTTAATCAACCCACAGAATAGTAATTGGGGAATATGTAACCTCACTAACTCCTGAGGACTCTACCAGTAAAATTTCTTAGTCAAGGTCACGAGGTGGTTCGAACATAGGACTCCCGAGTCGCAGTCAGAAGCTGTAACGTTATGCCATCTAGCCAACGCCCTTATTTACAATATATCATAGGGGGATGACCACAAATTATGCATACTTGATTATACTAACTTGTAGAATCGCTACCCTTCATCATCTCTTCTTTCACTTTTTCTTATTTCTCTATCTCCATTTGATAAAAGTAGAAATCTAAATTTTAAAACGAAATGAAAGAAAAACGAACCGTTGTGCGCCCTTGGAAGAAGGCTACCAGACCCTACACAGCAATAAATAATCCCCCTCATGACAACGTCAAAGTAAACTGACACCTGCTGAACAATCAAGTGGCACCTCGAGGGACTTAGTGTTCAACTCGAACTTTTAACAACAAAAAAAGTAAGGAAGCTAGAGACTACAAGTGGAAGGCTTGACTATATAAGTCAACGCGATTGGAACGTCGATCCTCCACTCGCATGTCATCAACACCACAGATCGCCCGCAGACCAGAGAAGCTGCTACACGACGAAGAAGAAAAGAAAAAGAAACAACACACATCCCAACATGGCCGACCACCCATGCCGCCCATGGCTACCCGCTGTTAAGCGTGTCTGCGCCCATCACGGTAAACCAGCTGACGTCATAATCCAGGTCCCTGATAGCGTTGACGAACCCACGAACGAGCCTGTGACGTCTGCTTCCGCATCCCGCTCTAACGAAGCAGCACGGGAGCCAACAATTTCGCAACCTCCGGAAGACCCCAACCGGTGGAATCTTTTCGGCAGCGAATCCAGGATATGCAGTCGGAATTGAATTATGTGACCGACTTCCTTAGCGAGCAGTTACTGCGTTTCATCGAGCTCGGAAAATGGCGTCGAGCTACCGAAAAATTTAAAGAAATTCTGGATCTCGATCCAGTTAATCGACATCCACCACTTTTTGGATGGCCTGTCCAGAGTTGGGGGGATGAGGATTTGTGCATGCATTGTCATAACCCTCGCTATCCTCCACCAGTATAAAATTTTATTTTACTGATTGTGTTATCCCTACTGCCTCATGTGCCTATCATGTAGCCATCCCCTGCTTTTTAGTTCAGTAAAATTAACCAGGTGCAAGCAATAGTTAACCTCCTCCTGTATACACTTTTATAAAACATCCCATGAGCCCTACACATAAAAAGAGAAAACAAAGAGATCTGCGCGTAGTAGCCGTCGGAATATAGGAAATTAGGAAACAGTTTTTTTTCTTCTTTTTTCCTCCCGCGCTTACGCTATTCTCTGTTCGACAGTATACAAATTGCTACGTTTCAGTCTAAGTTTCTTATTCCCTTTTATCCTTTTCGTCAAAATTATCTCTTGCCGCGGTTCCCTTGAAATACTCCCCTCCTTGGTCGGATTCTTTTTCTCCCTTTTTCTCCCTCTCTTGGGTCCTTCGAATATATATATACAAAAAAAACAATAGTCTATATACCCCATACGCCTACGTATATTTCACTACGAAATTTACGCCTATTTTACCCCAACCTCTTGTGTCTGCGACAAATGTCCCTTGTCTCGCACAAGCCGCTTTTTCTTTCTTCCCCATATGTTCGTTCCCCTTTAGCGCCATTTTTTTCTTCTTTCCCCTACTCTTTCTCATGTGTTGGACTTAGAAAATAAAACCTAGATTTCGCGTCGTTTCTTTTTAATAATAAATAATGAATTGTAACCTTTTGCGTAGTTTAGCACCCTTATTGATGGATGGGTTGTCTAGTCCTACTGAGGATTCGGATCTCAGACCTCCAGCATCACAGCTGAGCGCTCTGTCATTGAGCTATTAGCACCTGTGTTCCGTCTTGCGTTGAGCTTAGGAAAAATGCACCCTTCAAGCCTACCGAGCGTGCCCTTTTTCCCTTGCTCGTGTTTCACTTGCCTTTCACCCTATCTGTATCCGCCCTTTGTTGTAACTCAATTGGAAATTTACCCTGTGGTTTTTCCCGTCGTTGAAATCATACAATGCATCTTCTTATTCTCCTGCCTAAATGATACGTTCTTTCCTTGATTCTTCTTGCATCATTGAGATTATTCTTTCTTCTTTCCAATGACACCAGTCGCATAAAAATATTCACTCTTATTCCAGGTAAAGCGTGTTTTTCATACCCTATATGCGTATTTTTACTCGCTCGCGACCATCGGCAACTGTCGAAAGCCGACGGAAGATCGTTGACCTTTCTAATTGCCGTCATATATACTCTTCCGCTTTTGCTTATTATTTTACCTTCTTTTATATTTTCCCTAACTAGTTTTAAGAAACCCACATGATGTCATGTTATGCTTTTATCTATATTATCCGCTGCTGACTTGATCATGACGTTCATCATATGTTTCCATCTATAGAAAATGTCGCTGATTCCATTTATGCTGTTATTATGCCTTTACGGGTTACACCCGCAGGCATTTGAAACAACTGTGTGCGACTGTTCAGAACCATCGAAGATGGGAATTCTACAATTCTCCGATGCTAATTGTCAACTAATTACGCCTGATAACAAGGCCGTTACAGTGAAATATGCAATTTATAGTGAAGGACGTGCCGCAGCTAAATTTCCCGGATATATTTGCGCCAGATGGAAGAATATACGCCACATCACAATGAACTTTTTCGGTCAATTAGTGATAGTGCCGGATAAAATTCCAATTGATACTTCACCCGCCGTGTGCAACGACATGATAAACCATAAACGATGTGATGATTATCGTATGACTATTTCGGACGATAAAAATGTATTTGATCGCGAACCCGAGATTTTGGATATTGGTTACAAACAATCGATTCCGAAATTATAAATTGTGTTCTCGAGAAAATCCAACTTTTTCAACAGCATGAAGACGGAGACTTTTCGACACCTATCGGAACAGCTTCCGCTACTACTGGAAATTTATCTCATAATCATTTAACACTGATTTGGGACAAAAATTACACTCCAAAAACTAAAATGAATACTCGATTGCTGGAAGATGGAATAGGCACATTGGTTCGACTAGCGGCAGACGAAACCACTTTCAGATTACAAGACGATGCCAAACAACTCGATTTCCATTTAACTCCTATAAAACGCTGTGCCTCCCTGCAAAACGAATGCACCAATAGAACTTCGTCGTTTGAGATCATCGGCCAATCAAAACTCACCGTTTCGACGGCGGCCATCATGGAAAATTTAACAGTGACTTTGGAGACCCCGGAGCCATCTAGTGACGAAAATTTAAACGTGCCTGCGAATCTACAATATATTCGTGACCAACTTACTGATCATGAAAATGAATTGGCAAGACAAATCAGACTAGTACAATGTGAAGCTCGCAAAGCCAAACATGAAAGGGCTGTTACAACTGCCCAATATAACGGATAGTTAGCCGCTTCGCAGTTAAATTTACCACAGTGCGCAAAATTACAAGCCTTTGGTAAAACGGCTGTATTGATTCAATGTAAGGCTTTAAATGTTACATTTGAGACTATACTGACATCTTGCAGACCGCAACCGAAATTTCAAAACTACACTATTAATCTTGACGGATGGGAACTTGTAAAATATTCCCCTTGTTACTGGACCAATGGTTTTGTTAATTTTAATGACAAACCTTATGCGTACCGTAACGACACCTGGAAGCAAATCGAAGCCAATATTGTGTTACCGGAACAGACTCTTGCGCATTCTTTTCGGTATGAAAATGTCGAGTTCTTCGACTATGAACATCGAAGTAACCCGGCTTATACTGACAATATGCTAAACCATATGAACATTATGGCCGATATAATCGCCGCGATAAACGAGCATCCTCCACCCGAATTTACGTTGCGTCACAAATACAGTGCATCAAATGTCCTAGTGACCTCGTCTAGCGTTGGAACTTCTACATCTTGGTGGGACACCATCACGAATTATTTCTTCATCGGCATATTATGTCTCTTAGTGCTTCTCTTCTTACGCATATGTTACGCCTGCGGTCTTTTTACCTTCATCTGGGCTGTATGCTGCCGCCCTTCCGATGATCCAAGACCTCCAACTCCCGAATCGATTCCGATGCATCAACTCCGATTACGGGACGTAATCTCACGCCGCCGGGAGTGATGTAACGAAGCCGAATATATTACTTTAACTTTTTCTCGCTTTTGCTTCAGTAGTAAGTCTGGACATGGCAATTGCTACACCATATACGCAGTGCAGCTGACCCAAATGAACACCTGCAGCTGACTCACGCAGACGATACGGCCTGAACATCACGCCACGTCGAACGGCATCTTTTAATTGGCTGCCGCGTGAGTGCACAAGCTCCGCCCAATCACGCCACTTTTGCAATATGCAAAGTTTCGTGATGAACCTAGCAGTTGACGGAAATCAGACAAGTAGTTGCAGCCGTGCCAAGTAGTTGCCTTAAGTCAATCTTCCTCGCTTTATCGAGTAGTATTGTGCCTTACTTAATGTTTCCTTAACTAAACCTTTGAGTAAAAACTCGATCTCGTTCCGAGCTATTCCGGACGTTGATTGTCAATTCTTGCGTATCTGAACTCTTGTTGTGTACCGCTCGTGTGGAAGGTGAATTCCAAGTTCGCCTTGTTTCGTTTATCTTCCATCCTTTCACTCGTGAGTTCACGGTAAGACCCTGTTTAATTGTTCCCTCTTTTAACTTGTTTTCCCGAATGTTTCTTCTTATCTTTTGTTCTCTTATCTTTTTAATTCTTTTGTCTTAGCTTACAATAAACACATACTTCATTGTGGGTAAAACGCCCTTTGAGTTCAATATCTTTTTATTGTCTTAATTCCGTAAAGTCCATCTTCCCACACGGGAAGATGCTTTACACTTGCCTTGTGTTAGAGTGTATTAGGTATCTTGTGTTAAGTGTCGTGTAAACCTGACTGTGAGGAAGAATACACTGTGACCCAACACACTTCACCCGTGTTCCTTTCTCCACCGCTACGAGTACCTAGCCGAGACGCTGCTCCAAATCTTCCTGACGCCACCCTCCGTTCTTCCCGACGCCGTCCTCCGTTCTTCCCGACGCCGCCTCTGTTCTTTCGATGCCGCGCCGCTATATTCCCGACCCCGGAAATCATGGCTTTTAAGTAAGTAATAATTTATCTCCACCCTTCTTAACTTTCTACCGTTGTTCTTTTCATATGCCGGCAGCCGACGTGACTGGCTGACGGATCCTAACTCATCTAAATATGTACCACGCACCAAATGCTGACCAGAATACTAAATTAAGAAACTAACTTGGCCGTTGCCAGTATTGTGCGTGTGTTATAATCCCCCAGTTGCGTCAGAAGTGACTGGTTCTATATTATTGCATCTGGTGGCAGCGAGTCGAACCGTGACCTCACACACACACCAAAAAACAAAAAGTAACCGTTTGTCGGTTGTCCTCTTTTTCGCTATAGCCCCCCCCCCCCTATGGGCAATATACTAAAAATATGCAGGTATCAATCCTAAAAATTTCTAGATTACAAGTGTTATCCACTGTCATTTGGTTACTATCATCATGGACACTCTAGGGCAAGTATGGCAACAGTACATAACCGACCCCACCTGGGACATATCAGAGTCAGCTATACTCATGGATAAGCAACTGGCAAAAGAGATCCGGGACAAGAAGTTCTCCACAGCCTCGCGGTCTATAGTCGTAATCCTGGAGAGGGCTCCATCTGGTGTTGCAGTGCTGAGGGATGGTCATCTAAAAAGAGGGAAAGAGACCATTTCGTACAAGGAATTGTTCATGGGGGATGATGATAGTCGCTTATACACGAAAGGGCTAAATTTTGCTGTTATATATGCTCCCAGAACACACCACTCTTTTATTTCTCGCACACTATTGGCACTGGATGATCAGGTCCAAGTCATAACACCTCTCATCACTGACTCAATCGATGCTCCTGACGAGATTCTCGACTTTGATTCTGCTCTGGAAACTCAGAAGATTGAAATTGTGGAAGGTTCTCTCCAAGAACTACACAATCTAAGTTTCGAGACCAGCATTTCATGGGATATCAGGGCATCTAGCTTACTATACCTCCTGTTCCCTTACATCCAAGATGAGATATTAAAGCGAGGGGTGATCACGACTCATGCTGTTTTCGTGAAACGGAACAACCTATTGTGTAGATCTCGAATCACTCTCGCAGATAAGAATAAGGGTGAAAAACTCTTAGTGGCCGCGCTGGTGGCAGGTTTGTTCCACTCGTTCACTAGGAAAGACAAGGTTAAAGCCCAGATATTTCGCCGTGCTCAAGCTGTGGTGGCCGTTTTACATGCTCCTCCTCTAACTCAACAGGCTGTGGGTGTGTACGTTGATGGAGTCGGATTGGTGGGAAAGATCAATCCATCATGGTTGTTTGATATCACCGGCTTCATCCTAGCTCGGGATACGCAGGGGAACTACAATAGAGAGGTAGAAGTGACGGATTTAGCATCTGTCTCAGAAACCCCAATTCTATCCCTCTTAGTGGCCGCGCTGGTGGCAGGTTTGTTCCACTCGTTCACTAGGGAAGACAAGGTTAAAGCCCAGATATCTCGCCGCTGCCACCATTATGTAAAGCATTCTTCCTGTGGGAAGAATGGCAAATAATGAAGATATGTCCCGGCACGTCGACTAAAAATAGATTTATTTCGGTTGGTCTGAGACTGCCCGAAATGGCCTAAAACCGCCCGACCGATTTTTAGGTATCGTCCAAATTCGTTCGATACCGCCCCAATTTGCCCCGCTATACCTCTCCATTGCGCCCAAAATCGCCCGATACCGCCCGATATTTCCGCCTATCTTTTAACACTGTCCCGTATGGTTCTCACATTCGATGGCTAACATATAAAAAGCCATCCGCAAATCGCAGTAGTTAGTCGTCCCTTGAGAGAGCTATCTCGTGTGTACCTCAGCATCCTTCCGAGCCGCTACCTCATTCTCACAAGCTGAAGCGTAAGTCCCTTTCTTAGTAAATATTCACTACTTGTCTTAGTTGTCCCTTAGTAGTGTATGCCAAGTAACTGTTGCGTAATTGTAGGCCTTTGCCTCTTCCCTGTTAATTCGATTGATTACTTGTGGTATTTTAATACACGTTTATTCTATCATACACGTATTGTTTTACGCTTACTTATACACGACATTGTGAGTAGCAGCGCCGCACTTAGTTTATTTTTCCGTATTGGAGAAAACATGACAACGTCGTGTCCTCTTTTACATAAAGACGAAACGTGCGGTGGGGTCAAACGCTAAACGTGACTGAACGCGCGGGTCGTTTCTTTTTGAAAAAACCCTACCCCTACCTAGGTCCCCATCAACCGTACACCCGCAACACATCACGAAGACCTCAGGCTGACGCCCGAAGAATCACGCCGACTTCCGAAAACTGTCGCCACTCCCGAAACTCACGACGACTCCCGAAGACTCACTGTGACTCCCAAGACTCACACCGACTCACGAGGACTCACGACGACTCCCGAAGACTCACGCCGACTTCCGAAGCCTCCCACAGAGTTAGCGAACGGAAAAAGATTCACGCCGATTCACGCTGACCCATGCCGACCCTGTAAGGAAAACCGCCGACCTCAGGAGGACCCTCAACTGCCGGAACCCCTCCTCTACAACATCCGAAGATATGTCAAAAGGAGTGTCGAACTTCGAGAAAAGGATTCCGCTCTTAAATCGGTGGGAAAAGTCCTTCCGCCAAAACTTCCCCTCCTTTAGAAGAGCAACAGGACAAAATCAGCCCGCTACAGACCAACAATACATTGACGACCAACTAAAGGATTTCGTCGCAAGCTGCAGGACAGATACGCACCCAGAGACAGCCTACTTCACTACGCAAGAAATACAGGAGCACGTAGCCGTGTGTGAATGCCTAGGAGCCCGACCCAAGAATCCACTCCATCCCCGGCCCCTACTGAAGGACGCATCGGATACTGAAGAAGAACGAAGAGAATTGCTACGTCACGCAATCACCCTCTTACAAGAGGAGGACCCTTCACTGTTACCAAGTGACGCTCCGGGGGCTTCGTTTTACAGTCAATATTGGAACACACCAATAGAAGACATCCCGGAGGAAGAAATTAACTTCGAGCTTCAGCATCACCTGGAAGCCAATCACCGAAGACAGCTGGACCCTGAACAAACAAGAGCTGCGTTGATAGTTCTACTCGAACTCCACCCGTACCTAGCCACCCCCACTCAATAAGCTTTGAGTCAGTCCTAGAAGTACAAAAAGTAGAAATTATAAAGGATAATTTGAGTTTTGAGGGTAGCATATCATGGGATGTTAGAGCTGCTAGTCTGTTGTTTTTTATGTTTCCTTATATCAAACAGGAAGTTGAGGAAAGGGGAGTGATCACTGATTATGCAACTTTTGTTAAACGCAACAATCTCCTATGTAGATCAAGATTGACGCATGCAGATAAAGACAAGGGAGAACGGCTGTTAGTAGCTGCATTGGTTGCTGGTTTATTCCACTCTTTCACCAGAGAAGATAAGGTAAAAACTCAGCTATTTCGTAGAGCCCAGGCCGTTGTGGCTATATTGCATGCACCTCCTCTCACCCAGCAGGTCATTAATGTTTACGTTGATGGGGTAGGATTAGTCGGAAAAATTAGCCCTTCTTGGTTGTTTGATATCACAGGGTTTATTCTGGCAAGGGACAAGAAAGGAGTCTATAATAGATAAGAGGAAATTATTGATTTAGCTTCTGTTGCAGAAACTCCCATCCTCTCCAAATCGAGTGCTCTTCCAAAAGCTATATTCGATCAAATGAGACTCGTTTTCACTCGTATGAAGATGGCTACCGCTAATTATGCCTATGCAGCATCTCGAGTCTTAGAGGAAAGCAATGTAGGTATTCCATCGAAGGTTCAAGATGAAGTGAACTACCTTAACACTGTATCAAAGAAGATCACTAATTGCCCATATATTGGAGTTGCTCAACAGATTCCTGATTACCTGTTCCATAAAAACTATGCTATGTTATCGTATATAGGTGTTATATACCATGGAAATCAATTAACAGAGGAATCTGCAATGAATGAATGGAAACATTAGTCTGTTAAAGGGATTACGAAGGCTCTTCCGGGGGATTTGAGCAAGACTATTTGTACAACTGTTGTCACTTTGATGCCAACTGAAAAAAAAGAGCATTAACCTACCTGCTACGTTTGCCAACAGTTGGGCCATATAGCGAAGTTTTGTCCGAATAAGAAAAATTTAGTAAGGTCCAATGAAATTAATGACGCTACGAATCAGGGAAACGAATAATGGCCGGCCGTAGAATAGGGTCGACAGAGAATAGGTCAGTAAGCCCCGAAACATTACCATCAGTCGCAAAAATTACAGCATTCAGTAAATCAGCAGCCCCACGACTTCCTGGGAAGATTCACAGTACTCCGTTTCAAGCATTATTCGATACTGGCGCAGCCAGGAGCCTATTACATATAGATATTTTTATCACCTACAGTATATTGAAGAAGACCATTGCGATCCGTTTACAACCAGGTGGAACCCCCCCCCACCCCAAACAAGTGCATGAACTATACGCCGCTGCAAGTGGGACGACAAGGAGTATTTAAGCAACTGGGAAACGAGAAACAAGCATCCACTTCTCCTTCAGCATCATCAGCAAAAAGATGTCAGATAAGTGGTAACCGCTCTCCGACGAGGATTGGAGCATCATCGAAAACGTCTGGGCACAAGGAAGCCCATGGAATAGTACAATCGATTTAGACATCACCAACTACACCGACGAGACAGCAAGTCTCCCCGATGACCGCTCTCCGTCGGAGCAGATAGGCCGGGGCCTCTCGGACGAGGAACTGGACGGGTACTTCGTTAACCCCAGTAGCCTAGACCACATAACCCACGATGCAGCCGGTAACACAGCCTGGGGGAAGTTCCTTGCGCTGGAGCGCTACGTGGGTCGTCTAAAGGACGGCACCGGCGACTGGAAGTGGACGCCGTACGGCCTTCCGACAATGGAATGACCGCCCACTGGCTTCATAACGAAGGCAAAGAAGGCGTTGGTGGCTGCAACCGACGATCAGAACAAACTACGGTCAACCGGCCAAGGATGTTCCCCACGAAAAGGGAGATAATTCTATCGATTTTATTTTGCAATTCTCCTTATTTTCGTATTGTTTTTCAAAAATAAATAATAATAAATAACAACAAACAGAAAAAAAAAGAAAACCTTAACTTCTTTTCTGCCCGCCAGACTGCGATACCAATGCCGCCAGCTACGACTCTGATTAGATTATGTTTAGTTTTCACAAAATTTCACAACTACAATTTATTCCGTGTACTATTAATAATATTTCTTCCCCGTATTTCCCTCCTTATGATTTCCATACGTATATGTTAACCCCTTGATAATTATATTCAAAAAACAAACAAAATAAAAAGAATGAAAAAGAAAAAATACTGCCAAAAATATGGTAGTTAAACGAAAATGTTTTTATGATTCCCCAGATCATGCTGATCTTTATCGCGCTGACCCTCCTGCTCTCATCGGCAATAGCATTCCAAACCACAACATGCAACTGTAATAACCGAACTGGAGTTGGACTTCTTCAATTCTCCGACGGTTTTTGCGAGCCTGCCACACGCACTTCACATACAAAAGTGGACTGCCGAGTAATGACCGACAAAAAGGCAGCCTTTAACTTCCCCGGATATATCCGCGGCAGATAGAAATCGATCAACACATCTAACTTCTTGATAAAAAATACTAACTTCTGCGTCATTTTGACTTATTGCTATTGCCTAATTAAATATTTGTCACTTTATGGCATTCCTTGCATTAGCACCCTAGTTAACGGATGAGTTATCTAGTCATACTGAGGAGTCGAACCTCAGACCTTTCACATGTCAGCTGAGCGCTGTATCATCGAGCTATTAGCAACTGTATAACGTGTTGCGTAGGGCTTAGGAAAGATATACCTTTTAGCCCCACCAAGCGCGCCCTTTTTACCTGCTCGTATTTCTCTTTCCTTTTTTTTCTTATGCGCCCTATCAGTATCCGCCCTTGTTGGAACTTAGAATGAAAATGAAAACTTGTGTATTAACCTTCACGGCTCATTTTGCCGCCGTCAAATTTTTAGCGTGCACTTTTTTGTTCCCCTTGTCCAACGAAATATCGTTTCCTGAATTTTTCTTTTGCATATGAAGATTGTCCTTTCTTCCATCCAATGAAACTAAACACTCGATGAAATTATTTACCCGTATACCGGCAAAACAAGTTTCCAGGATGCCCTACATAGCTATTTTACTCGCTCGCTATCATCGGCAGCTGTTGAAAAGCCGACGAAAGATCGTTGAACTTATTACATTATGTTTACAAATTACTCTACATCACCCCTCCTGCACGCAGAGTAAGAATGGAATAAAATGTGACCTTTCTTACTTAACACACGCACATTTACACTGATGTAGAACAAAATGTTTGTCAAGAATAATAAAATACAAATCACTGCAACGCTCGCATGACACGCGTTGCTATCTAAAGTTCTGCTATGCTACTATTTATCCATTTCTGACAAGAGTAGCGGAGCAGAAACTTTGAAAGCAAAGCATCCCATCTGGGCATGTATCAGAGACTGAGAAGCATCAAGCCTTTCAAGAATTTTGAGAACAGGCAAGAGCAACCAAAGCGACACACCTCTGGAGCGACTGGATCAGCTAGACTCTTAAAGCAACTCCTATTGGTTGCATGGGCGTTTTACTCATAAAAAGGGGGTGTATTCCTACAACACCAAACCTAGCATTCTAGAGGGACTGGTACAGACTTAAAAAGTTCGTTTGAAAAAAATGTCTGCAGAAGGCCTTAATGGCACACACGTGTGCAGTATCTATATATAAAGCTTTGACATTGAATATCTCCTGAGACTAGACTTCCAGGAACGTAAAGCATGGACATTCCATGTCGTATAGTCTTTCAACGGCTGCATTGACCTTGTCTGAAACAGTTGGGAAGGCTTTCATTTCAGAAAGCACAAATTCCCTTTGGACTTTTCTATTCTTTAACTCTTAGCTAGCCTATCAGGCAACCTATGGCAGTAATGAAAGTTGTTAATTCGTAGTAAAAATTGTCTAGCAGCATAAAGCACAACCGGAAAATATAGCGTTATCAGAGCTTAACCGTAATCAAACTGAAACACTGGAAAAATAGAATCTTGAAAATTCACAAGTTTGTCCAGCTGGCTACCCTAGAAAGCTCAGACTGGAATTCAACTAGCATAGGGATCCTACATTTTAGTGCAGAAAAAGTTTTAAATGGCCAGAAAGCTTTTATTATGAGTGGAGGGGGGAAAAACCGGATCTGCAAGCTCTGATTAAATGCCGCTGTACAGATTCGATTAATCAGTAAAGTCAGTTAAGCTGCATCTACATCTGGGCTAAAGATGCTAACGGAAAGAAGATAGTGGACTCGAAAGAGAATGATTCCAACAAAGGCGAAACGGAAGGCATTCACTAGAAGAGTCCATCTTCCAAATCCAGCGGCGACGTCACATACAGTGGCTTCTTACAAGAAGACATAAAAATATTTAACCTTTCCCCACAATATGCCGTAGACAGCAATATGGCCAGCCACAAGGGTGGGTCTACGAGAAGTTTCTAGTTTGTAGTAACCATACTGCAAAACCAAATGTAACTAGCCTCTGCCTCCTATATTACGCGAATACAACAATGTAATATAGATTTTCAAAACACTGTTTGAACGCCAACACTATTTGTTGTGAATAGGATTGTCTGACAGTTACTTGAACACTTCAAAAAATTAAACAGATACACTGAAAATTTGTTTGTTACCACTTCACAGTTAAGGCATTTGTTGACTTTTGCACAGAGTGATAGCTGGTTCTCAACTTATTCAGGTGTTCCTCAGGTGACGCATTACCGAGCCAGACATGATTTAATTTATTTACTCTAACGTCATCGACTTGTCGGTGCTCAAGCTTAGTATGAAGAGCCTCCATGTTAGCTGTGAGTGTCTTCGTTTCCATCGATTCTGTCCGCAATTGTGCCCCACCATTTAAACAACCTAAAGATTAAAGCGTTACTAAATGTTTACTCAAATGTAGGTTGAAAACTTACCTGATGGACAGGCCATAATTTCGACATAATCATATGTACGTTTCTTTCGCTTCATTTTTTGTACAAGGTTTTGAATATTTCGGAATCCGTTGACAATAGCCACACTTAAAACCTGCTCTTCATCTTTTTCAACGAAAGCTTCTCGGATGTCAGAATTTTTTAGTGGCTGAAACTTAACATGTTCCAGTGTCATGCCGTAAAGCTCCTTGGCAGCAAAACGTAGAACATGTTCGGCATAACCTCCTGAACCAGATCCAGACGGTACGCTCCATGACGTATCCGTTGTACCACCCAGAGAATCAATTTGAGATGGACTTAAGTCAACGAATTCTATAGCTAATTCTTCCAGTATCTGCTCGATTTCTACGGGAGTTATAACAAAGTCGACATCTTTGCTTTGTTGGTCGTCGCGAAAGAAGTCACTTCTCGAAGCCTCCAGTTTTTTATCGAAGCATGGCATAATCATGACGACAGCCAGACGAGAAGCACTCGTTTGAAGTTCGTTGGGCAGTACATCTTTGATAAGGACGCCCGCTATTTGCTGTGGAGACTTGACCTCGCTAAGATGTGGCAAAATCCAATTTCCATGAGTTTTCTCGGCGTAGCATATCCAGCCTTGACGTAAAAGATATGTCAGTAAATCTGATATAACATTAGAGTAGGGCTATGGTACCAGGGCAAGCAGATGCAAGTACAGGAATCGAAGTTGAATTGGTTGATTGTTCTCTGTATCGATGGACAAAGTCCTGTCCACACTCAAGTAAACACAGGTCTGAAAATGATTCCACATCAAATACTTTTGCGGCGCCCAGTTGCCTAAAAAGAGCTACGTTCCATTAGATCATTTTTGAGTTTTGGACAACAATCTAATAGACAGAAAGATACTTGAAAGTTTGGCTCTTGCTTCTTCAGGAGGTATCTGAAACTTGTTTGCAAATGAAAGAATAGGTTGGCATGAGAGTCCCACTACAATTTTATCAAAGGATCTGCTGGGTGATGATAGCTCAATGTCTTTACATAGCTTCAGGAACTCCATATGGTTTTGTTGGCCAATCAAAACACTCTCAGCCGATGTTATACAACCACTATAATTTAGAATAGTATTATTACACCTACAACTTTAATTCTACTCATCATTAAAAATCACCTGCAGGCCAAACAGTCGTTAAGTGTTATTTGTGCTTTTTGTAATTTTTCAGGTCTTCCCTCCTTAAAAAAAAAATAGAAAAGTAACATTTTTCATTCTGATTTTTTGTTGAAGATTAAGCAGAAATGCATGCTAAATTATCATTAAAGTATGAAATCATGAACCCAATCCAAAACTGTTACTTATTTTTAAAAGAGAAAAGTATTCACTTCAATGTAGATAAATTAAAATGTATCTTAAATGACCTATAACAATGGAATTTGTCTAACTGCACATAGCCCAAAATTTGGGTGCACCAATACTCTTTGCAGGCGTTGGTCTCCTTTCTACCCTTAAGGGAGTTTGATAAATTGTTCAAATTACATAATCTAACTGATGGAAACGTGTGACATAACCAAACACTTTACGGTTGACCAGAATATTGGTGTCATCTCACATAAAAATAGATTAAACTAAACTGCTAAAAATAAAATTATATGAATTCCACCTTGTTCAGTTGTGAGTAAGAGCCATCATCCCCAATTTGGATTTTGGCACTTCCTGAAGATGTAACTTGTCTAGCATTTTGTGTTTTAGCTGGCTTGATGCACTCCTAAATAAATAAATTTGCATAATTTCTTTTAGGTATTTGGAACCATTTTTTGCCTCATATTTGAAAATATACTTGTGAAGGAGTTATGAAGTCATCCAAGTCTGTCAACTGTATAACACTGCTAAATCTTGAACTGGTGGCCATGCTGTTTGATAGTTTGTTGTTGTTCTGTTTCGCTGGCTGGCGTTGCTCATTTGTTTTTTCGCATGCTGTTTAGTATATGTCTGCTACAAGATCCACAAGAAGAAATTCACTATCGTAACGTCTTGATCACATAAGAATTCCTTGGAAGGAATAGTTTTCATCCTGATAATTTGTTTTTAATAATTCAATTTATTTCAATTATCCTCAGACGATTCACCATAACAGTATGGCTAGACATAGGAATATTCGAACTATGAATTACGATGAAGGTATAATTGGCATAGTTTTAAGTAATGTAAATACCATTTACATTCATTGTTAACACTTGTATTCTAGAGTATGATGGGTATGATGACGTCTATGGCCATTCTGTTGAAGATGATTATGCCTCCTCGCCCAGCATGCGTAATTTTCATAATTCAACACTTATATCTTATTAGAATTGCGCTGTTTACAATGTTGCTTGACCTATGCAGAACATTTCCTTTATGATAGAAGTCAAGAACATCAGATGTCTGCATATATTCAGTCAGATATTCCAGAGGAAGATGAACTGATTACAGATGTACATTCCAATATCCTTTCTTGAAATTTTCTGTAAACAAAAAATTAATAACTTTGTTATATTAGGAATCCAAAAATGGAAATGATGTTGGTGCACCTTCTAGAATACCCCCCTTAGGTGAATTAGAACAAGCCCAATTGTATTCCTGCCTTGATCTTCTTCGTGACAGAATGGGGGATGCACTTTCAGAACAAGCTGGCATTGATGCCATTCTAGCATGTAACTTTGATGCAGAGAAGGCTCTTGACCAACTGTTGAAGACTTCTGTTGCTTCCTCATTAAGCAAACCCACAAAATCAATCGTCAAATCAAAACCAGCGCCTGTGATTCAAGGTATTAACATTGGGGTACATCAGGCTCTTACCATTTTTTGTAATCAGTCTACCATTTATCATAAAAAGTCATTTCTATTTAATATTTCAGACTCTGTTAGTGATTGCTAGATATCATGTAAATTTTTATAGTCTAATGTTTACATGATTCATTTCTTGTTGATTTACATTGAATTAATCGTTTCTTTTTACACGTTTTATTTTTCTATATGTTGGTTGGGGCGTCTTCTCGTGTCTGTTTTCCTTGGGATGCTGTTCAATAAGGTAAGATATCACATCTAGTTTAAGTACAGAAAAATTAAGCATGAGTCAACTTGCCACGCTTCATTTATCAAAGAGAAATCCAACTTTGCAGAGGCCAACTCCTAATCCTATAGCGCCTTTTAAACAGGGTTCAATAGTTAATACAGGGAATGGTCAGGTTCTTGCTAAACCAAAGTTAGCTGATTTGGCAAAGATAAGCTTAGGTCAACCGAACCAGTCTAAAAGCCTAGGGACAAGTATAACTCGTCCTTCTTTATCTGAGTTGGCAAGAGTAAATTTGCAACCACATAGTCGGCCGGGGGTGCATGCGCCTCGCCTTCATCGACCATTAGCCAACCAATTTCCGAACAGCCAACCAGAAATTCAAAGCGTTGAGAGGAACTTTGATTTGGCCTTGGCGTTGCGAAGCAAATGCGCGATAGCTGAGGGACGGAGAAACGTCCAGTCAGCTAGAACTGCAGAAATCCTTCCGAACTTACCACTTGTAGTCGACTCTAGTCCACTGGATATGGCACTAATTTGCAAGCAAGCATCGCCGTTAGGGCGCGTAATGGCCACAGACGGCCAACACTCTAAAACTCTCTTTCGTAGATTTGATCGATCCGTGATGACATCTAACGCATCATTACCTTTAAAACCATTCGATTTTACGACCCCTTCGCCGGATGATGTTATTAGAAGTCGCCTCCGTGTCATTTAAACAGCCCCCTTCTAAACTCGTCTTACACATTTAAAAAAAAAAAATTTCGTCTTCAATTATTCTTCGTCGGAACCAATTCTGTCCCTTTTTGTTGTTAAGTGATCTTGGTCGTCAATACAGAGCTCACTTTTTCAGTCCATCGTATCCCATTTAGTATTGATCGTACTGTAAGCTTATCGATTTCGTTTGATCCTCAACGGGTAATAGTGGAAAAAATCAGAGGATCAGAGTTTCGAGATGGAAAGACTCCAGTGAAAGTCGTGTCTGCAAAGAAAGTTGTTGCCACCGGGTTTTCGTTGCCCTCGACTAGCACCGATGCCAGCAGCTCAGCCGACCGCCAGCCAGCAAAACAAGGTTGTATTATTATGAATGCTATCTGTTGCTGTACGAAAATGCTAACATTTGTCTTCTCTAAAAACATGCGGATGCTTAGAATTGGCGGTAGAAGAAACTAGTCGGCAGCTGGGCTACCTCCGAACTCCAGGTGCCACCCCACGTTCCTCATCTCCGGGAGATCGAGAAGCTACACCTTCAGCTACACCGTCAGCCACTCCCAAATCTCAGCCGTAATTTTCAACTAATCTTCTATTTTGGTTTACTTATTAATTGTTTCAAATGTTTATTTATGTGTAACTCACCGCGTGTGCAGTCGCACACGCGAGAGTCGCGTGGATGTTGCCAGCGAGTACGTGAAGGAGAGAAGTGGGACCAAGGCATTGCTCAACTTAGTCGTCGTAGGGCATGTCGACGCAGGCAAATCAACGTTGATGGGCCACATGCTATTTCGCTTGGGACAAGTGTCTTCCAAGCAAATGCACAAATACGAACAAGAGTCTAAGAAACTTGGCAAACAATCTTTCATGTACGCATGGGTGCTCGATGAAACTGGCGAAGAAAGGTCAGTGTTAACCGCTAGAATGTCTTTTTACAAACTTAAAACAGAAGTATCTGAATGTCTCCGTTAATTACTAGATCGCGTGGTATCACGATGGATGTGGCCCAGTCACAATTCGAAACCGAAACCAAATCCATAACGCTTTTAGATGCGCCCGGCCACCGCGATTTCATACCCAATATGATTTTCGGAGCAGCTCAAGCCGATGTCGCCCTCTTGGTTGTTGATGCCACTACCGGCGAATTTGAAACGGGCTTTGAAAGTGGAGGTCAGACGAGGGAGCATGCCCTTCTTGTCAGATCCCTCGGTAAGTTTACTTTTCTTACCTATTTTAACAGGGCTTTAAAACTAACGGATTTTTTATTATCGTAGGCGTCAGTCAGTTGGGAGTGGTAAATAGCATTAGTTCCGGACTTTCTTTTATTGTATTTGGATTTTTTTAGGTCAAGTTCTAACTTTCAATGTTGATCAGGTTGTAAACAAATTGGATATGGTCGGTTGGTCTCGCGATCGTTTCAATGAAATTGTAGCTCGTTTGGGTGCCTTTCTGAAGCAGGCTGGCTATAAAGAACAGGATGTGTTCTACGTGCCAGTGTCTGGACTAACTGGAGAAAACTTGACAGTTTTGGATGAACCCAAACTAACTGAATGGTACAGTGGACCAACATTGCTTCAAGCTATCGGTACAACTGTGCATATCAATTCATCAAATTTTTTTTTCGTTGTTTTACAATTATTGATGTGCTTTGGCTAGACAAGTTCCGGCCACCAGAGCGTCCATTGGATCGGCCCGCTCGGCTCGTGATAAGTGATATTTTTAAAAGTGTTGGTGGCAGCTCGGGTTGTTGTTTAGCAGGTCGTCTCGAAAGTGGCATGATGCAAACTGCTGATAAACTTCTAATAATGCCGCTAAATGAAATTATTCAAATCAGAAGTAATACTTTTTAAAAAATCCTTTTTATTATTTGATTTTTTATTTATTTTATTTTGTTTTTCGATATAAAGATATTGCCATTAACGAGGTTTCAAAGGGATCGTGCTTCGCTGGCGACCAGGTGGTTTTGACTGTGAGTGGTGCAGATCTAAGTGATGTTGGCCTTGGTTCTGTCTTGTGTGACCCTAGCCAACCGATTAAAGTAACCTCACGGATTCAGGCGCGTGTTGTGATATTTAACGTCGATATACCAATCACAAAAGGATATCCGGTACGAACAAGGAAGACAGACAAATTCTTTTTCGCAAATAGTTTTTGTAATATTTAATTTTTGTTTTTTGTTTTCACCCCCAGGTGGTCATTCATTATCAATCTCTGTCCGAAGCAGCTACGATCAGCAAATTGATTGCACAGATTCACAAGAGCACGGGCGAGGTGGTTAGAAAGCGGCCTCGATGCTTAACCAAACAAACCAGCGGTCTGGTGGAAATCGAGATTTCCCGACCTATTTGTATGGAACTCTATAAGGATTATAGAGAATTAGGTCGATTCATGATCCGAGCAAACGGTACAACCATCGCTGCAGGCCTCGTTACCGGTATTCTGTGAACGGGCTGTCTTTCGCCATTAAGGTATTTTGCGTGGGGTACTACGTCATTCTGTTAAGGATGTTTGCTTCGTTGCTGATTTATTATGTTTGTTATTTTCTTTTTACAGATTGGATAAGAGGTCTGTTTTTTTCCCATTCGGGCAGTGGTGTTGCGTTTATCTTTTGTTTTTGCGCACTGGTCTCAATATATGAGAGAAGAGGTTTCCCTAAGCATTTACTTTTTGTCTTGTGTTCTTTTGATTGTCAATCGCTGCATCTTTTTATGCTAATTGAAACATTTGTTAACACTCGCTATTGGCCGGAGCCCAGGTGCAATTTATTCATGAGCTGCGTCTTTTCGAGTCGATTTGCAAATTATTATCATCACACCGAATTTTCCAATCAGTTGTGTACATAGCCAAGCTTGTACGCGTGTGGCTTCTAAGCAAATAAAGCAAATCCCGTGGTTTCTCAATGTAGTGACCACATTGTTTGTCCGTTCGTGAGTCCAATTCGTTTCAAAAGAAAAAAAAAACGGTTCCTGATAAATCGACTTTCTGAACTGAAAATTCGAACAGGAAATAAAAGTAAAGGCGTGAGATCTGGATTACACTTGTGTTTTTGGGTATTAAAACCAATAACGGTTTTTAAAAACACTCACGATCTATTATTATGTAAGCTTCAAGGACTTATTTAGTGTGACAGTAAAAGTGTTTTCGTTTCCTGGCGCTGGAAAACAGACTAGAAACACATTCTGGGACGTCAGAGTTTTCCCCGAACACTCGAATCGTTTTTGAAGAGAACCTCTTAAAATTAAACCGCACAGAAATTTCGTTAAGGTTTTGAAGCTTTCCTTATAAACACAGTAGCTTTCATCACCGATGTGCTTAACGTGAAGTAAATGGATTTTAAATAAAGACAATGAAGTGCAATTGAAAGTGTGATTTCTTTCAATTTCCCTACTATCAAAGTCAACGAATGAATTCGAAAAGAAAGAAACACAAAAATTGCGTTAATCCAAAGCGATATTTTTTTTTGCTTTCCGAATACGAGTAGAGCCTTTCTATTTTTGGTTTTTGTTGCTACTCGCCGAAACGCGTTGAAAATCGCATAGATAAAAGCGTTAATTTCTTTCGTCTTTTTTTCAGTACGCCATCCTTGTACGGGCAACGCCCTTTCAAAGCCATTTGACAAGTCGAAACAAATGAGCCAAACTTGTACGTTTTCTTTTTTACGACGTGTTGAATGCTTTCAAATCGACCAGACAATTGCCATTGTTTTTCTGCTTTGCGCCACCATACAAAACAGATGCCAAAATCAAACGATTTGCATTTGCACAGCTGCATGTCCATTCCTTGTTTATGGTACATCCCCCCCTCGCCATTTTAATTCCTAGCCACACTGAATATATTATATCCGGATTTGCTTCTTTTGGAGGGAACTAGAAATACCAAAACCGAGGGAATTACAAATCAAAGAGTAGCTCAGTTTTGGGACGGGCATTGAGTGACTTTGACGGTTAGCGAAGTATAATAGGCTAGACAGCCGGAAAGATATACGGGAGCTATAGACTTACCGACGACCCTTGGGCGACGGAAACAGTGAAATGATCCATAGATTATGGGGTATCCGGTAGCTTTCCCAATCAAGCAATGTCTCCATCCCGTCTGCCTTTCCGCTTATCACGCCCTCCTAACGTCTGCATGCATAAATAACCTAGAAACCCAATAACAAGTTGCGTTTTCATTTTTCATTTCTTTCAGATCCCTACACTTAATGTAATCAATAACGTATAAAAAAACGTAGGGCAGCGTGTGTGCGTAACACTTCTATAATTCAAAGAAAATTCAGCAACGGGTTGTTTTGTTTTTGTTTGTTTTTCGCGCTACGTGGTGGCGATCACGCATTCCTGATTGCATCACGCGGTGGCTTTTCTAGTGTGCCGTGTGTGATCGTGAGGGTGCGTTTGCCTTGGCCAATCAAAGTTGGAATCTAACCAAAAAGAAGTCGAAGACGCGAGAAGCGAAATTTCATGATAATTGGATACGAGCGTGCGTCAATTGATTATCTGTTAGCCTTATGCAGCGCGACGAGGTGTTATGAAAACACAACCACCAAAAAAAGAAAAGAAAAAGAACTTTCCTGTTTCTTTTCGCAGCACCACGTCATGTACCACAACTTAGACTAACAAGGAATCTTGCAAATCAGCAACCGGACTTGAGCACAGAGTGACGGCTACCGAAACACACAGCCATGAGATCAAATGGGATGTCTGTTGCTGCTCTTGGCCACAGTCCAGCGGGTTGGGCCATGTGACTGCCCCTGACTGATGGTTTGGCTTCGATTTTTTTTTTTTTTTCAAAGAAAGCTGTGCACACCGTAAAAGCACTTGCTTTCGTGTAACGTTTTGGCCACTGTCCCAAAACGCCACATGACTTTAACACCAACTTGGAGTGATTCTCTCAGTTTTAACACGAGGGAACCTGCGTCACTAATTGTGTCTCTGCACTGCAATGCTTGTCGAAGATAAAGCATTCGGAAAAAATTACTGTTATCACTCGCTTTTTTTTTATTGTTCGGGAAAGGAGAAAAACACAGATCCACTGTCTGTTGAAATTGGATCCGTTTAACAAAAAAGAAAAAGAAGGTATTTCTTTCTTTTTTATCTTGTTTTTGTTTCACCTTGGTCTAATTGCGTAAGTGATAAAGACAGAGATAGAGAGAAAAAAAGAAGTAAGCGATTGGATGGCCGAGAAGCATTGGAAATCGAAGAAAGGGCGGGGGGAAAAGATATTTTTTTTTTTTTCCCGGTATAAAGAGTGGAGTGACTTGAGCCGTTTGGTTCATTTTACAGTCATTTCACAGCGCAAAGCCGAGAAAAGAACGTTCGAAAACCATGTGCCAGATCGTGAGTGGCAATCGGAGTGACGTCGAAGACTTGCCAACGTCACTCCCGGCACGCCGACTCATGCGTAGGCCTCACTTTGTAGGAAGCAATTCCAAGGATATTATGCTCTGTCCGGTGATGGGCAAACTCGCTCTGCCGCCCGACGAGTTCGAGAAGAAGAGGAAAACCGGCCCGTCCGTCCCGCCGCCCATTCCGTTTTTAGCCAAAGAGGAGAAACATTCTTGCTTGATTTGTTCCCACTTTGTCGAAGATGCATCGCCTTCGCCTACCAACACCGAAGTCACCGTCGTATCAGTTTTCAAGTAAGTACCTCGCAAAACTTTAGATCACATTTCATTCCAGATATGTGCGAATTAACGTGATATTTTTTTCGGGGGCAGGGTACTTCGCCGATCAACTCAGCCGGCTCATTTCCTCGTCATGTCTACAGTCATAGCCTTGGCTATGATTTTTTATCCGGGTAAAACGAGCTTCGTGAAGCGACTTGATATTCAAACGCCCGTCGACTCTACTTTATGGCCGCTTCTCTATCTCTCGTCTTTCAGCATATTGTTCGGAGCCCAAATGTGGATGACGTTCGTTTCAGGTACTAGTCCCATGATTATTTGTCCATTAGTAAGATATACGTTGTTTTTCCTTTTTATTTTGGGATTAAGTATTTGCTTAGCCCCATCTTCCTACTAATTTAAATTCGTCAATTTAATTGGTATTCAAATGTTCAGCCGAGAAGACAAACTTTAGGCTAAAGTTACGTAACACAGAAAATTGTCGTTTTTTAAAAATTAACTTTTGGGAACTTAAATCCATTTCTAATTTTGCAAAATGTTGTTTTTTAACTTGTTTATCTATTTACTGGGTACCTGTTGTTAGTTTGATATATATGGCTAAACACGTACTTCAGTACCCTATTCTTTTCCCGCGGTTACCTAACTTAATTTATGACGCGTCTTGTCCCTGCAGCTGAACTTTCGCAAGTATTCGCAATCCTACCGGAAAACTTGTTTTTGTTTCCATAGGCCTCGTTCTACTTTTCATTTTGCCTCGTCACACCTTCGCCTGTGTGCAGAGTGCACTTTTTCCAAAGTACATGATTCTCAACGGTGTCACCGCCTTAGCCGTCCATCAGCTTCGTACAAACGAAGAAAGTGTGGTCTGCACAAGAGAACTACCAGGTACAAAAAATTATTATTCAAATGC